>NC_056617.1:19349818-19419818 GCF_018340385.1 Cyprinus carpio | reverse complement strand
GTGTATATTTCTCAGTGCGAGGAGGTTCGTTTGTTCTTTGAGACACGTCCTGAAGACCTGAACCCACCAAAAGAGTACGTTTACACTCCATGCAATGCATGCACGTATGTATTCAAAAGCAGTCAAAGTGACACAGAGAATTTAAGGAGCCTTAATTTATATTGTGGGGTTGATTAATGAATCAAATAAATCGAAATAAATAGCTACTAGCCTTTACAGCTCAACAAATCAATAATTGGGATTTTTGAAAAAATAAAAAAATAAATAAATAAATGTAATTTCTTGTATAAACACCAATTTATTCTGTGTGATTAAAATAACAATTATTATAATTAAATGCAATATTATAATAACATTTGCTTGAAATAAAATAAACATTAACTGAAATGAAATATAAAAAACATTGAACTCATTCTTCCAGCTTGTTGCCAAAAAATGTTAATTTTCATTTGAAGTTAAAGTACTTAAAAAAAGAACAAGAACAAAAAACCCTATATAGACATATACAATAAAAAAAAAGTAAAGGAGAGAAAAAAAAAAAAACAGAAATTACACTAAATACTGAAACTTTAACTCAAATTAAAATGAGAAAAAAAAAATATTAAGAACCAAAATTATAATAGTTAATAAATGATACTGAATTAATTTATATTTTTAGTTTGTATTTTTTATAATTTATTTTTTTATTTTAATTTAAATTTTTAAATATGACATAATTGTATTTATTTTTTTACAGGGAACCCAGTGGAAAAAAGAAATCCGGTAAGGAGATGATCTTTGTGAGCCTAAGTTGGATTATAGAGTTGTAATTGACTGGTTAGTGTGCCCTCTGCTGACCGTGCACTTCATAGATGTTTCATTTGAGCTACACAACATGCAGCTCGCAGCCTTTACTGTGGATGCTTTCATTCCTTTGTGACCTGAACTTTTCCACCTTCGCCCTCACTCCTGCTCTCATTCATGTTCCCTCATCAGGCATTGTGGATCGAGCGACTTCTTTCCTAAAGAGAGGTAGTAACAGATACTTGCTTAGCCATGCTCTGTGTGTGTGAGCCCTTCCGCTGGAGGGCGTTTCTTAGGTGGGCAAGGGCTAAGCTTTGTGCTCCGTTCCTGTGTGATGTGCATGGCGGTGTGGTGGTGATGGTTTACTGGAGGACCTTTTAGCAGATAGTTTAGCAGCTAGTATGTATGGAGATAGTTAAAGTGTCCGTGTATGCTAGTAGTGCTTTAGCAATAAAGCAGCAGTCGATGCTTACTTTTTCTTCACAAGGTAAAAGGGAGCAGCACCTACTGTACACCAAATGGACACAAATGCATTCAAAAACAAATTTGCATAATTCAGCATGCTTTGTGAGATGCAAAGTAGTGATTCTATTTTACTGCAAAATATATAGGAGCAAATTTGATCATTTTTTTTATATTGTAGTGCATGACTGGTGTTTTCTGTGCTCTTATGAATTAACTGTGCTCTCTTCAACCTTGTGATTAAAATGTTCGTCAGGGCTCGGAGATTTTTATTATCATCTCTGTGATTTATTTAGTCATTAAAAATTGTAAATGTGTTAGACGATCTGCAGCTTTTGTGTTGAATTCAGTAGAAATTTCACTTTATCTGTGAATGATTTCGAAATAATAATAAGAAGAAGTGGGGGATTTTGTCTATAGTAGACATTACAAAGATTGCATTTTCATTTACTCGCCTTAATGTTGAAAAGAGACAGAAAATGAGAAATTTCAAACAGTGGTCATGCATATGAAGTTAATATACTGGGTCTAGTATACTGTAGTATACTAGTATAGGACTAGTACTTCATCTTTGGACCACAAATGAATATTTTTTTTTTTTTTTTTTTTTTTTTTTTTTTTTTTATGAAACCTGGGAGATTTCTGGCCTTTCCTTGAAGTTTACACAACTAAAACTTCACTGATTCAAAAAGTTCATAAAAATGTCTTTCAATGAGACACGATTGTTTTTACGCAATTAACAGATTTATGCATATGCACAGTGCTCATAAAATATGGTAGCAGAAGCTCATGCATGCAAATACACACATTTGAGCTCTTCTGAATATTAATTTGGTGATGTTTTATGAACTTTTTGAATAGTCAAAGTGTTGGCCGCATGGGGACTGTCAATCAAAAATGTCATCAAAAAATCTTCACTTGTGTTTTGAGGATAAAGTCCTTTGGGTTTGGTGCAACATGAGTGTGAGTAAATGGTAAGAGAATTTGCTTTTTGGGTGAAATATCACTTTAAGTTGTAAACATACACACATAAGATGTTTTCGAGAGAACCTCATGAAATCATTCACAGAAATGGGCAAATCAGTTCAGCTGGAGCACAGTTAGGATCTGCTTCAATGATTTTGTACGAATCACCAAACTAATCTTCGTGCACTGCACTGGTGTTCTTCGCAGCGTGAATTATATTGTTTTGGGCTCTAGTAAATGTGCTTTGCAGAATAATCAAGACATTTTTATTTTTTTTTTGTCTAGAAAGCCAATTAATAATTATTCCACTCTGTTCCATGTTAGCGGTGTTGATGATTTGGTGTGGGTTTGTTTCTTGCGAGACTCTCAGCACTAAAAACCTCGGGCTTCCCAGCTTTGATCTTTTCCGATCACGTTTGCTTCTTTCTTCTGTTGTGGTGGTGCTGGGACCCCTGCAGGAGGAGACTCGTCCTCAGCGGACCCGCTGCTGCTGGATCAGTACGTGGCCGTCACTGACTACGAGAAGCAGGAGAGCTCTGAGATCAGTCTGTACGTGGGGCAGGTGGTGGAGGTCATCGAGAAGAACGAGTCTGGTAGGAGCCGTCGCTGTCATGCAATTAATTCATCCAGACCTGTTAAATCAGCGGCACATATACAGTCAGAATTTCATGATATAAACGTGCAATTCTGACTTTTTTTTCTTGCAGTTGCAAGTTTGTATCTTGCTATTCTGACTTTTGTTTTTATCATTGTGAGATTTATACTCTGCAAGTATATTTATAAGTTGCAAGTTATAAAGTCCAATTCTGAGGGGGGAAAAAAAGACTGATTTTCATACAATTGCAAGTTTCTATCTTGCAGTTCTGACTTTTTTCTCACAGTTGTGATTATATCTTGCGATTTTTATTTTTTTCTTAGGATTGTGAGACTTAAACTCATAAATTGTGAGTTATAGAGTCCGATTATAAGGAGAAAAAAGACAATTGCATGTTATAAAGTCAGAATTGTGAGATATAAACTCAGTTGTGAGGAAAAACAGAATTGTGAGCGGAAAAGCTGCAATTACCCTTTTTTATTTTTAATCGCTCACTCATAAAGACAGTCATTTGTCGCCACCTACTGGCTAAATGATGCAAGTTGCATTGAAGTCACTGAAACATGAAAACACAGACATACAAATAGTGAAAAGTCATAGTGTTTTATTAATCATTTTGTGATTTAATTGAAGGTTACCAGGAAAGCTAATTATTAGTTTATTGATTTCATTCATAGTATGTGCAGAAAAACAGCTCTGTTAATGTTTCTTCTCTCATTATATAATGACAATTACAAGTTAAGGTGAAATTAGACAAAGGTTAGTTTACATCCCTGATTATACAGTAGCTGTCAGTTGTTTAATATTTACATTACATCATACATTATCTATTATATATGAAATGTTAAGTTCAGTTTCTTTATATCTCACACTTTATGGCCATCGACTGAAGCAGCCTCTGAACAGTAAAACCTGCTTTGATTTGATTGTTCATCTCAAACACTTTGACACTGACAAGCACAGCTCATGAAAAGTTGGCTCTCTTGGCATCGTGCAGTATCTTTGAAGCTCCAAAGTAGAGTTAATATTAAGCAATTCTTACACAACTTGTATTATATATATATATACCTTGGAAAAAATATGAGGCCCAGACCTTTAGTCAAGTGCTGTTAAATGAGTTGCTCAGCCTTAAATTAATATTCTGTCACCGTTACTCGCCCTCCTCTCTGATTTCCCAGGCTGGTGGTTTGTCAGCACTGAGGACGCTCAGGGTTGGGTACCAGCCACATGTCTGGAAGTTCAGGATGACCCTGATGATTTCTCACTCCCGGCAGAAGAAGGTAGATCCTGCTTGTCCTCAAATGTTCCTCATCATCAGTCTTACTGGAATCAAATGTCTGCAACAAAAAAAAACCTCCTGTTTATTCAGATTTGGGATCTCGACAGGTGAAGTGTGTAATTTCTTTGAATGCTCATTTCTAGTTTACTACCCAGAAACTATAGGAATGACAATGTCTTAAGCGTTTTGTGGCATTTTCCCGACATTTCTCTGTTTGAAATTCCCATTAGCGATGCTTCAAAGTTTGGAAATATAGCTTCCAACATATTTCTATTGAATAGTTCTTTTTACAAACAATAGAAAATGGACATAACTTTTACTGTACCTTCTGATCACACTGCAAAGAGTATTTTTGCATCTTGTTTTTCAATGCAAATGTCTAAAAATTAATAAATCAAGATACATTGATTTGAAAAGCAAAACGACTAGAGATGAGAAGTCTTGTTTTCTGAGAAACTGGTCAAAATGAAGTGAGTTTATTATTCAAAGTGGAACAAATATCTGCTAATAAGCTCAGCAAATCAGTTTAATTACTTGAAATTAAAATTAATTCCCATGTCCTGTACACTTGCATTATATATGAAGAAATGATGAGAAATCTGACATTTTTGGGTGAAAAATATATACGGTGAACCGTGCTGAGCCATAAAGACTCGAAAAGTCAATTGGGAAAATACCTTAACAAGAAAACACCAGGCAGATTTTAACAGCCTGACAACACCCATAAGTACAAACAAGCTTGTTTTCGCAGTTCTGTTTAGTAGCACAAAAATTGCACACTTCACCAGAGGTTTTAGAAAGACAGTCTTCCTCAGATGTTACTGAGAAAGAAAGTTGAGAAGGTTAGAGTTATTCTCAGTTCTTTAAATGCGAGTAGATATTTGGTAGGCCAGCATTTCCAGTATAAAGAGTCGTGACCTGAAGGTTTTACATGTGTCTGCTTGCTCTCTGCTGGAGTGTGCCGGAGATTCTGGTCACTGCCGAGGCACGTTGGTCGCCGGCGTACTTTAGGGGATCTGTTCAGCACAGGCTTTGGCCAAGGTTCACTTTATCACTCTATTGTGACGCATGCATGTGTGACCCCTGCATGCGGTGCATGCGCTGCAACCTGGAAGTCTTGTAGAACTGACCACAGCACGAATCAGAGAATTGTAACATTGTAGTTTAATTTTACTTTTAATTTCTGGTTTACGAGTGGAACTGCCGAAGCACATTAAATGCCTCTGTGAATTATATGGTGTTGACTGATGCATGACTGGTCATGAAAACTCTGTAAATGTACTGTATACTATAAACAATCAAACACAATCACAATTTAAACAGATTAAAGGGATTGTTCACCCAAAAATGAACATTTGCTGTTTGTTTCAGGCCAATTTAAGATGTAGATGACTTTTCTTAAGTAGAACAATAAAGAAGATTTTTAGGTGAAACCGTGCTCCTTGGTGATTTGGGTTATAATGTTGTAAATAATGTTTAGTTTCTTGCACAGGTCGATTGTTTCACTTCATAAGACCTGAATATATCATCAAGAGCCACAGGGATTCTGTGGGCTGTAAGCTGCAATGCAGTACTGAATGACTCAACCCAGTTTCCAAAAAAGGACTTGAGTAACACTTTAAAATAACTTTCATTAATAACATTCGTGAAATAATATTGCAATATTACTCAATAAAAAAAATCTTATTTTGCCCAAACATTTTAGGGCATGTCCATTTCCTTAAGTCCTAATATTAAACGTCAACAAAATTTTGTAACTCAAATTGATACATTATATCATATAGCTTGTTGAGTCTAGTATTATGTTAATTATATCAGAAATAAATTGGAATGACCTGTATTCACACAGTTTCACTCTGTGATTATTTTGTTCCATTTTGTACAGTACAACCAAATATGAGATCACAGATGGGAAGTAAGTATGAAAAGCTGTGGAGAAATATGGAAAAAAAAAATTATAATAAAAAAAATTATATATATATTGTTCAAACTAAAGTTTTCAACTGGCATAGAACTGAATCTATGATTAGAGATCAGCATTAAAACTATCAAACTTGGTGTGCTCATGCCATGTTTAGATTGTGATTTTGTTTGTAGCATGTGTAAACGATCAGTCTTCCCAGCCGATGTGCTTATGCTGTCAATACTTTGAGTCTCTGATCAGATCCTCCCCACCCTCCTTCATCTGCTATTCATCAGAAAACTCAAAACAGAAAGAGAATATGCGGATTATAAGCAGCCAATTACTGTAAAATAAAAGCAAAGTGAAGAAAAATGTGAAACTACATCAAATTTACCACTGTATGTTTTCAAATATTTTGGCAAAACAATGAAAGCATTATAAGCTCAATGAATCTTCTAAATAAATGTATTTTTTTTTTTTCAATTAGAAACTTTCTGGTTGTCGAGCTTTAGTTCCACTATTGTATTTGTATACATGTTTGTGCATTTTCTAAAGAAAACGTAAGTGGTAAATAGGCTGTAGTGGTTGGATGTTATTCATGAACGGCACTTTTAACTTTTCAAATATCCCTTTCTTATCCTCAGAGGAAAAGTACACTGCGATCTATCCATACTCTGCACGCGATCAAGATGTTTTTTTTTTTTTTTTGCTTTTGTTAGTTGTGTTATTTATGAAAAGATTGGAAGGCTGGTGGAAGATCAGGTAAAAGCAAATGCAAATGTCCTCAGAAAAATATTTGACAGACATTTTTCTTTGAGCATTCTCCCCTTTACTCTCATAGGTACCAAGGAAAAGAGGGCTGGGCCCCGGCATCCTATCTGAAGAAGGCTGATATCCTCAGTCAGAAGATGGCTGCTGGCGCTCCAGGTCATGCCAGCACTAATGACCTAGATGTGGCTTTCAAACAGCAGAATGCCAACAAGGAAAACAAGGAGAACCAGCGTGACCGATTTTCACCATTTTCAGAAAGCAAGAGCAGTAAGCAAAAAAATAGTTTCATTGTAATCTTAAAAATCGCAATTATTTAAGGTCTGATTTTAGCTTTGTGAAATTATGCTGCATAGCAGAAGGGCTGCATGAGAACGCAGATTCACTCTCTGACACTAGGTGGCGCTTATGGAACAGCAGTGATACAGTGTTTCCTCAGTAATTGCCGTAAACATTGCATTGGAATTCATAAAAATGTTACTGGCAAACTGGTGATTGACAATTTAATACACTCGCCAACAACTGTTTTTACTCTCATTTGGTGCTTGGCGGGTTTTAATTTTAGGCTCTGGTTAATAAACTAAAGATTACTCAAACAGGCTGCATTATTGCTAAATAATCCCCTAAAAAGTTATCAGGGCACCAAAGTGAAGCTGAGGTAAAAATAATACTAATGCATCCCTAGTTGTTTCATTCAAAAATATAATGGCCTGATTAAGCCCATTTACATGCTTGATTGTAGAGTACTCTCAGTGCTGGGTTGCATCAGGAAAGGTATCCAGCATTAAATGAATATGCAGATAATCTACTTTGGCAACCCCTAACAGTAACAGCCAAGAGTAAGAGAGTCCAAAAGATTGTGGCCCTCTAAATTCTGCCCTCTTCTCTTTTGCAGAAGCAGGAGCGCGACAGAGACCTCCACCACGCCGGGATCTTACAATAGTAAGAGTGATCATTTACAATTGCATCTCAAATATTTCTAATTCTTTCTTCAAGGTTCTAAAGGGGATGTGCTTCACATTTTTTTTATTTGGTCCAGTACTTTCCTGTGGAGTTTGGCTCCAAACTTGATCAAACTCTCCTGCTAGTGACTTTCTAGTAATCCTGAAATCATTAATTAGCTTGTTCAGGTGTGTTTGGTTAGGGTTGGATCTAAACTCTGCAGGAAAGTGGACCTTGAGGCCAGAGTTGAGAACCCCTGATTTAGAGAATTGAGATGCTTTTCAAGATGGCTGAGTTTGATTGGTTGGAGGATAGAGGAGCGAGGAAACGAGGAAGCAACGATTTTAGGATTGAGAAGCACCCAAGATTTTGGCATCCTAACTCTTGGCCTGTCTCTTATTCTAGCCACGAGGAGTGAATCTGCCTAAACCTCCAGTGCCCCCACAAGTAGAGGAGGAGTATTACACCATAGCTGACTTTCAGACGACCATCCCAGATGGCATTAGCTTCCAGGCAGGAATGAAAGTTGAAGTGAGTATAACAGCAGACAAAGCGTCGGCTTTCATTTTTGACTAATTCTCAAATAAACACATCTGGATATTCCACATGCATCTCGACATTTACCTCGCATCTTGTAATCCCAGGTCATTGAGAAGAACTCTAGTGGCTGGTGGTACATTCAGATCGATGATAAAGAAGGCTGGGCTCCAATCACATTCATTGATAAATACAAGAAAACCAGCAATGCCTCTAGGCCTAACTTTTTGGCCCCGGTTCCTGGTGAGATGGGTCAACCGATGCTTGATGATCCCTCAGGCAATAATACCAACTCTGAGAATAGTTGGTCCAAACCTCTACCAGACGAACCTTCATCCAACTCTGATTTCTCCACCCGTTCCAAGCTGAGAGAATGGAAGCCCAATGCAGTTAAAGGCAGCTCCCATTTTTCAGGGCCCTTACCTCCTCCTCCATCCTCACCCACGGCTGAAGAGAAGCCAGCTTTACCGCCAAGGAGAGAATCCATCAACAAGAGCCTGGAACTGGAGGACAAACCCAAAGTAGACCTTCCTAAACCTCTCCCACCCAAACCACCAGCCCCAGGGTTCATCGTCCCATTGGTGACTCCAAAAGCAGCTCCTCTCAAGCCAGACAAACCCCCAGAGATAAAGAAGGAGGAGAAAAACAAGCAGCTCTACCTGCGCAATGAGATGGGCTTGGAGTGTGGCCACAACATCTCAGCCAAGGAGGTGAAAAAGTTCAACCTAAAGCATGTACCCAAGCAGCCTCCCAAACCCAAAGCAGATTCGCAAGAAAACAAGCCAGATTCGGTCAACCCAGCCCCGTTCCTCAAGCCGAAACCTTTGGTCAGACCAAAGCCCGCTCCTGCAGCCAAACCAGAGCCAGTGGCCAAGAATGAGCTGGACATCACAAACCTTCGGAGTAAGCTTCGTCCATCTAAACCTCCAGAGCTCAGCGGCAACTCGAGTGATCCCAACCAGCAGAGTGAAACTCCCCCGAATAATGGCAGAACAAACGATGAGTCAAAATCCCCCAATAAACAACAAAACGGCCATGACCCATCAGAAACAACTAAACCCCCACCACCAACAACAGCACCAAAAGATCCTCCCCAGAGGCCTTCTGTGGTACCTAGAAGACCTCCTCCACCAAAGAAGACCTCTGAGCCAGCCAGTCCTACAGACACCAAAGCTCCCCAAAAAGACTTGCCAGAGGCCAAGCCGGCCTTCCCTCCTCAGATCAGACCCCCGCCGCCCAAAACGAAACCAAAAGACAAGCAGAAGGAGGAACCCAAGGCCAAAGTACCCATGCCACCAAAGCCCCCAATTAAGACAGAAAAACCAGGGCCTCCGAGAGACAAACTCCCACCTCTTATCAAGGATCCGGCCAAGGAGGAGCTGTTCTTAGCTGTGGCGGACTTTGAAGGAGACGAGCAGACGCCTGGCTTTAAAGAGGGCGCTGTTTTCGAAGTTCTGGAGAAAAGCAGCAGCGGCTGGTGGTTTTGTAAAAATGTGAGCGATGGGCCAGTGATGGAGGGCTGGTTTCCTTCCAATTACCTGACCAAGAAACCTTAGGTACTCTTGACATGGCTGCCTAAAGAAAACTTATTTAATTAACATCCTTTATTTATGGGTACCTTTTTTTAAAATGACATTCCATCCTTTGCAAGTTCAAACAGACCATAATAATTTGTTTGCTTGCTTTTTTGTAACTCTTTTCCCTTTTGGGGAAAACCATGTGTGCTTTCATATGTTAGCACTGAACATCAAGGCTCTTGCCTATTCGTATATTAATCAAACCTTATATGTATCGCTAAAGGTTTAAGTGACTAGCAATATATAAATGACTTTTCGCAGCCTAGATGATATTGTGCCTCAAAATAATATGCAAAGTGCTCTGTGCTTTTGCCGTAGATTATGCAAACGTGATGTCTGAGCAGTGTCTATCAGCAGATTTGAAATTCAATATTACACGTACTATAAATCCATACAAGTAGCAGGCTTGAGCTTACATGGCATAGCCTGGAGTACTTGTTAAACTAGCTTCCTAATGCTAGATTTCCATTTTGAAGCTTTTAGTTTACAAAAATTGGTCTGCGTTCTTGTTCTAACACTAAAAAAACTCTACAAATAATGTTGCTTATTTATCTACTTTGTTTTTTGTTTCAGTCTGCACTTTTTTTAATAGACTTTGCGTAGAAGTCTGCACTGCAGAACTGATGATTAAAGGGAATGTGCAGAACGAGGAGAAACAGGAAACAAACACATGGCCTTAAGGTTTACAGAACAGTGGCACCCATTTCTAGTTTAGTTTTCATAGTTGTTTCTGTCACATTAATGTTCTAGCAAACATTGATTTTAAAAAGCAACCCCTTTTGCAGTACCAATCATACATTAGTGAATAACAGAATACCTCAGAACAGCCAGGATATCGTCATTATTTTATATGTCAGTATTGCCCAAACAAAGTATTTTCATATCACTGACAAAGGTGCTTAGATATTTTACAATCATCGTCAAATGTTTTAACATTCATGCTTGACTGGTTTCAAGCATACATTTGATAAACATGTTGATTTTTAACACTACATTTGAAAATGTGGTTTATTATGTTACTGAAATAGTTCTTGTCTTTTTTGACAGTTTTGTTTTCCATTCATTTATCAGAAAAACAGTGTTAAATAGGTGCCCAGTCTGACCTGACAATACCAGGAGCACTGAAAATATGCTCATTTTGCTCTATGGTCCTCAGCTCCTAGTTGCTATTAAATGCATTCATAAAACACTCCATCTGTTAAATAATGTACAACAAATGCAAGTGCCTGAGTTTGGAAAGGATAGTGGAAGGTGTTTCTGAAGTTGGAAAGTTTTTGCAAGACAATGAGTATGAGAAAAACATAATGATATGAAGGATAATAGAGAGAAGAGGGTAAATATTCAACAAAATATGTTGAAACTCAAACCAGATAAAAAAGGAACAAAGGCAAGATGACATGGGTAACCTGTTTGTTTGTATTTTTTAAGCATTTCTGTGATGTTTTGTCCTTAGTATTTCAAGTTTGAATTTTAACTTTGTCTTAATGTAAATCAAATAAACATTTCAAATAGTCAAAATGTTTTTATTATTATTATTATTGTGAGCAATTCCATTTATACTGGTATTAAACTGTAAGTGAGAGTTATCAACATTACACTTTTTTTTTTTTTTGTCCTCCATTTATACAATTGTCTTTCTTGAGGTTTCTGGTTAATTTATTTCCTTATAGAATTTATGGAAATGCCAAAAAATAAAGAAATATAACTGAAGTTCGGAAGGCAGGAGTTTCAAACTTCCCAAAATGTTGTTCACCTTGCAAGAGACCACTTTCCTAAAAGGAAGCAATAAAGGAGAGCTGATCAAATTATTTGTTTTATAGATGTATGTTTTTCCTCAAAATGATATACAGATATATTTCTTGCAGTATCAACAAGTGGGAATGAAACGCTAAAATAAAAGCGATTAATATATAGACTACAGTCTCTAGTCTTTAGAAATGTTAGTTAATCAGATATTGTAATTAGTAACATCAAATGATGGAGCTAAACTTTAGTCTCCAATGTCTTAAGATAACTTTCTTCCCCATATTATTTTTCTATGATGTTTTGATGATACAATTTTACATGGAGGTAACAAGACTTGAATATAATTTAATGTGCTTTGTAAAGTAGTGAACTGTTTTTACAATGTTATGGTTCCATTTAAAGGAAGCGTCTCAGGTTATGTATGTAACAGCGGTTCCCTGAGAAGGGAACGAGACACTGCGTCCTCTAGGAGTTGCTATTAGAAATGCCTTCAGCGTGACCGGTGTCTGAAGCATGCATCTAAACATGACAATAACATTGCCTGTGACAGCCTGTGACATCATCACGCGGTGCGACCACAGTATAAAAGAGCGCCGAGAGAACACTTCATCCACTTCTTCGTCTGAAGCTTATGTCCGAAGCATGTCAAAGGAACTAGAGGATGCAGTTCTCTCGGAAGGGAACGTCTTGGGTTACATATGTAACCATGGTTCCCTGAGAAGGGAACGAGACACTGCGTCCTTTAGGAGATGCTATGGGGAAGGCCTTCAGCGTGACCGGTGTCTGAAGCATGCATCTAAACACGACAATAACATTGGCCGGTGTCAGCCTGTGACGTCATCACCCGGCATGACCACAGTATAAAAGAGCGCCGGGAGAACACATCTGAAGCTTCTTTGTCTGAAGCTTATGTCCGAAGCATGTCAAAGGAACTAGAGGACGCAGTTCTCTCAGAAGGGAACATCTTGGGTTACATATGTAACCATGGTTCCCTAAGAAGTGAACGAGACACTGCGTCCTCTAGTTCCCTTGCCATGCTTCGGACATAAGCTTCAGACGAAGAAGCAGATGACGTGTTCTCCTGATGTGTAGGGGTCACTGTGGGGAACGGTATACTCACGCCGGCATGCTGAGGGGAGTGCATGCCAGAAACTACAGCGAGCACTAAATACCAACTCTACCATCACCAACCTGAAAGGAAGAGGCCTGTGGAGATGTTGAGACAGGAGCTTTTCAAGCATTGAGGTTTTTTTCTCTTAAGATGCAAGCGCAACAAATATGAGGTTGAGATAAAATGCAATGAAACTGTCTTCCAGATTTTAATGAAAGGCAAGATCAGTAATTCAGGATAATTCATGTTTAAAGGGGCAATAAGGTTTTTTTTCTTTGCTTTTCTTTTCTCTCTCGTGGGTGATAGCAGGTGTTGGTGTTGGAACCATTTTTATTTTGTTTAGATATACACAATATACAAGTTATATATATATATATAACTTGTATAAGTCCCAGTTGAAGAAGTCCAATAAACATGCATTTTAATTAGCATATTTGTGCATCTACAGCTGAATGTGTTTCATAATCAATAGAGAACACACCAATGGATTTGATGTTAATATTTACTTTTAATAAATGGATAATAGGGAAAAAAATCGCAGTGCTTCATTTTGCAGTAAAGTTGAACTGTTTGGTTAAGATCATTTTGTGTTTGGATGGCTGTGCTAATTGTTTTGAGAACAAGTACATTGAATTGGAGAAAAGTGTTAAATCGACTGAGAAAAAAAAATTGTAATATCCTAATTATTTTTGGCATAAAAGAAAAATCAATAATTTGACCATACAGTGTATTTTTGGCTATGGCTACAAATATGCCTATGATACCTATGATTGCGTTTGTGCTCCAGGGTCACAATTCTCAAAATGATCAAAGAAAGGAACATTGAAATGACCTGAACACGGAGTCCAACTTGTCCATTAGTTACTTAAAATAAAAGTCTGCCTCCAACACTGATGCTTCTGAAAACATGTAATAATGATATTTTGTTAAAAAAGTAGGATCAAAATATGAAATTATGAATACATCTGGTTTGAATTCCTGCTTAAATTCCAGAATCATAATATGCAGCGTTTGTTTTTGTTGCGCAGTGATGAATGGCCTGCAGAGGGCAGCAGAGCTCAGAAATCAGAAAAATTTAATGAGTATTTTTTTTCTTTTTCACTGAGTAATATGACACGAGGTAGAGTTTTCTTTGTGGTTTCAGATGAATCACAGCTGAGGGTCATATTTGTTTTTATAAAAAAGCTTCTGTAAGTAATATTGAGTGACACCGCAACCACAATATGACCAGATTTCGGAAATGTAAACCGGGGATATTTAAATAAGGAATGCATTATGATGATGATGATGATGATGATGTGGCTCAAACTGACCCTAAACGGTTTTAATACAACTGCTCAACAATCACACTAAGAAAAATAGTAAAATATTAAATAAACAGATCAAAACTGAAATAAATTTATATATATATATATATATATATATAATGGGGGGGAAAACTGTATTATATCAAACTTTTTATTATTTTCTAATTGCAATTGCATCTAATTGCATTGCATATTTTCATTTTCATAAAACCATGAATATACTTTATACCTTAATTACAGCTTTTTTCAAATATTATTCATTTCTATTTTTGTGCTTTTGGAAGATGATCTTTACTTTCTCTAATTAGGCTTTTTATTTTATATTTTCGGCTGATTTTGAGCACGAATGAAGTGTTTTCTGTGCTACAGAACACCAGCAACTAAAATTAACAAAAACACTTAGAAAAGGAGTAATACAGACAGTGGTTCCTTTCAGAATTAACTTTAAATGAAACCAGATTTGTGGAGCAGAACTACCTGTTGAATAAAGAGAGATATTAATCAATATTGACAATACAGCAAAATAAAAACTACTTTGAACTGTAGGTGGCGCAACAGGGTTTCTTTTCTTTTTCAACTACATCACAGTTGGATTTTAGACATTCCTTAAAAAAAAAAAAGAGTACCAGATTTATAAAATTAAAAGTACAACAATAAATGTAAATTCTGTCATCATTAATTCACCTGAAACCTGTATGATGTTTGTTCTGTTAAACAAGATATTTTAAAGAATGTTGACGGTAGCCATTGACTTTCCAGTGGAAAAATACTATGGAAGTCAATGGCTGCCGTCAGCTGCTGCTTTAAAACATTTCTTTTATTTTTTTTTATTTTTTTATTGTTCAGCAGAAGAAATACAGGTTTGGCTCAACATGAGGGTGAGCAAAAGACAGAATTTTGCTTTTTTTTTTTTTTTTTAACTAAAACAGCTGTTTCATAAAAAGTTAATTCTAATGCTAATTCCTCAAAGAAAGTGATCAAAACCAAAAGAACTGTAAGGATGAATAATAAAGATCTCATTTATTATAGATACTCTGGTAGGACAACACTTTTCATACATCATCCACACTTTGGTTACACAGAGTTAAAGACTCAGAAAGCGACAATAAACATTGAGTTCCACAGACAGTAAAAAAAAGAAAAGAAAAAAAAAATATGTAAAATCCTCGTACCTTCAAGATTCAGGTATTGGCTTTGTAAATATAAATCCTTAAAATGGCTAAAGAATGGAAGTTGTTGTAAAATAACACGTATAAAATCGGAACGCAGCAACATATTGCACTTTGGTTAGTTGACAGTGCTTTAGACAGCAACATATAACAAATGATCAGCAATGAACTCATGAAAACATTTCTGAAGCTGTGAACTTTGGCTCCGTGGGTCTCATCGCTCTCGTCTCGTCCAGTGTGATGCATTTACAGTAAATGTGCCACTGACAGTCAATAACTCACATTTTGGTGAACATTGCAGAATAATAAAAGTGGCAAATGAGTTGCTGTCTATAACATAAAACGACAAAAACATTCGGTAAAATAACTTAATGTACCAATTAAAATCAACACTTTTTCACTTTAGTAAAGAAAACTTGTGCAGCAGTTCAAAAAAATAAAATCAGCATTTAAACATTTGTACAAGGAAACTGGTTATAAAAGAAAAGTGATAAGTTGCAATATATATATTAAATGAGCATAGAAGAAATACAAATATATAAGAATATGCGAGGTTTGTGCAATATATTTGGCAATGCATTTTTTGCTAGCTTGAAGATAAAATGATAACAGTAGCTTTTTAATAAACTAAGGCGAGCGAGCGGGTTCATCGTTTCTTACTCACCAGTATAAAATCCCTGCGTTTGAGTGAATGCATCAAGACACTTTCATCTCTGTTATTAAATGAATGAAGGGTTTGTCAGTATCTGTGTGTTTCTTTGGCTTCAGCGTGATGTGATTTAAGTTTCTCGTGCTTGGCTCATGTGGTGGACGAATCGACGTACGGGACGAACTTTGTGAGTCTGTTCGGTGAGCCGACGTTCTGACACTGGGAATCTTCACTCATCTTGAAGAAAAGCTCCTGCTCTTTCTTCCTCAGGTTCAGTTCTTCCTCCAGAACCTGAGAGAGAGGAAACAACAACAACTCGTCAGACTTCAGCTCCACAAGCACCTGGCATTTGAGGTTGTTCACATCAGCCAATAACATGTTCCCTCTCGTTACTGTCAAAACCATGTGATTTAAACAGTAATCATTGTACAGGGTAATGCACTGCTTTAATGCCTTTATATATGCCTTTATATTGTAATAAAAAATGCAGCGATTTAATATTGTGAGTAAAATTACTATAAATTAAAATAAGAAAATCTAATGAGAATAAATTGGAATAAAAAATATATATATATATATATATATATATATATATATATATAAGCAATAAATTACAGTCTAAGAGATATTAAATAAACCTGTCATGATCATGAATTTTGTGTTGACGATTCAAGAATTGTCTGTTTTGTTCAATGCAATTAGTCAGTCAAATACATTTGTTTTTTTTTAAATGAAATGTAATTAATTTGAATATATATATTTTTCATGTAATCTTTCCTTATGTAATTAACAGCAATAACTGACTGATGTGATGCTGAAATCTGACTCCCCTCCGGGCAAATGAGACACAACAGCAACATTTACACAAATGCAAACTGTACAATTATTATGGATATCTCAAATAACTGCAAAAATCTGACAGGCCTGATATTAAAATTAAAAATCGGTGTTTGAAATTGTAATATTTGACAACATAACTTTTTTTGATACTGTTTTTGATAACACATACTGATTAAAAAAACATAAATAAATAAAATGCATAGCCTGAATGCACTGTAAGTTGCTTTGGATAAAAGTGTCTGCTAAATGCATAAATGTAAATGAAGCGCAGACCTTCTTCCTTGGCTTGAGGCGTTCCCTCCACTCCTTCAGCTGCTGGTTGTGCTGCTCGTCCAGAGACTTCAGACGCTGCGTCTCGTTTTCTATCAGCAGGTGACACTTCTCATTCTGCAGGAGACAATCACACAGATCAGGCTGCGGACACACTAATACACACACAGCTTTTTCTTTGTTTGACAGAGGTTTCTGAATTTGAAAGTGAATTAGGAATTAGACGGATTTGAAAATGATGCATGTTCAGTTGCGTGATGTATATTGTACTGATAGATATTTATGTTTATAATGGTGTGTGCCTGTTATGTGCTGTTCACTTTCTAAAGATATACTGTATCATCATTTGTAAACACTGGAAGCAAATAGCAAACAAATTTCGGAACTGCAGCCAAACAAAATCTTAATGAAAGCTCATTTTTTTGTGATATCAACCTCAAATTTGAAACACAAATCTTTAGATTTCTAGCAGGTTTAGAGTAAAACATGTTTTAGAAAATACAGTACAGGTCAAAAGTTTGGAAACATTACTATTTTTAATGTTTTTGAAAGAAGTTTCTTCTGCTCATCAAGCCTGCATTTATTTGATCAAAAATACAGATTTTTTTTTTTTAATATTGTGATATATTAGGCTATTACAATTTAAAATAATTGTTTTTAAATTTATTATACTTTAAATTATCATTTATTTCTGTGATGCAAAGCTGAATTTTTAGGATCATTATCACATGATCCTTTAGAAATCATTCTAATATGATGATTCATTATCAAAGTTGGAAACAGTTCTGCTGCTTAATATTTTTTCAGAACATGTGATACTTTTTTAGGATACTTTGATGAATAAATGAAAAAATGTTTTTAAAATATAAATATTTTGTAATAAAAATATAATATACTGTTGAGTAATTTGGGGTCAGTAATTTTTTTTCTTTCTTTTTTTAAATAAAATCAATACTTTTATTCAGCAAGGATGTGTTAAATTGATAAAAAGTGATAGTAAAGAAAATATATTATTAGAAATTATTTTTTTATTTTGAATAAATGCAGTTCTTTTTAACCTTTTATTCATCAAATATATTAGACAGCAGAACTGTTTCCAACACTCATAATAAATCAGAATATTAGAATGATTTCTAAATGATCATGTGATAGACTGGATGTTACATGTGACACTGAAGGCTGGAGTAATGATGCTGAAAATTCAGCTTTGCATCACAGGAATAAATTTTTTTTTAAAGTATATTCAAATAGAAAACTATTATTTTAAGTTGTAATAATATATCACAATATTACTGTTTTTTCTGTATTTTTGAGCAAATAAATGCAGGCTTGATGAGCAGAAGAGACTTCTTTCAAAAACATTAAAAATAGTAATGTTTCCAAACTTTTGACCTCTACTGTAAATATTTAATATAAAAAAAATTCCAGCCAAAAAGATTTGAGCTTTTGGATTGGAGCGACTCATTGGTGTGTACTTTACTAGATCAATCTATTTAAAAATTAAAATGCATATATTTAAAAATATTTTTTCTTCATGAAAAAAAAAACCAAAAAAAAAAACCTCTGCATCATGTATCTAACGTATCACTTCAGAGGTAGAGTTGAGTGTCATCAGCATAGCAGTGATATGAAAAGACAGAACCTAATGATGCCATGTAGACAGAGAAGAGAAGTGGTCCAAGAACTGAGCCCTGAGGCACCCCAGTAGCTAGATGCTGCGACTTGGACACCTCACCTCTCCAAGATACTTGGAGTGTGACATCTATTAGAAAGACCAGCATGAAGAGTATATTTCACCTGCAGCTGCTGCAGCTCTCTGACGTTTCCCTCGCACTCGTTGATCTTCTCCCTCATCTGGTTCTCGTGTTTCTGCTGCTGGTGCAAGCGCTCGGCCTTCTGCCTCTTCTCCTCCAGCCTGGAGAACTGAACAGAGAGAGAGAGAGATGAGGGTCTCTGACAGGAGGACACACACTGTACGGGCCGCCGGAGACCTGCTTTACCTGCTTGGTCTTCTCGCGGTCTTCTGCGGAGCTTCCGCTGGAGTGGATCCTCAGGCTCTTCTTGAACATGGCCATGCGTGTTTTGGCCTCGCTGCGCTGGATCTTGGGCAGCCTGTTCTTCTCCTGCTGCTGTCGGGCCTTGAGCAGCTCGATCATACGCTGGTTGTAGCACTGCATCTGCTCCTGCTCCTGTGACAGCACACACAGACACGGGTCACACACGGACCAGCCTGACCCGTTCTTACCATAGATGTGTTCAGATGAGTTCGTTTAATTTTAAAGCACATTTATACAACCACAGTTGCTTAGAATGATGAAAAGGACAGACAGTGCATTCACAATTTAAACATCAAACTCTATAACTGATAAAAATCGAGTGATAATAAATCACCTCTTTAACAAGGCTTTAAAAACTGAAATGGTCTGAGCAGATCTTAAATGCTTAGGCAGTGCTTTCCAGAGTTTGGGGGCGGCAACTAAAAATAAGCATGATCTCCTTTAAGTTAACATCTGGTCATTCAGACAGATTTGTGAACAAGTTCAAATAAAAATAAACAACTCTTTTAAATCTACACCAGATATTTTAGTTATTCGAGTAGTATTTATATGCCATTACAGTTTTCATTCATATAATGAATTTGTTTACATTTTAGTAATGTTGTTATGTTCTTGTGTCAGGATTTTTAAACCATTTTGTTGGTTTAGGTTTTAATTTATTTTTATTTTTTTATTTTTCAGGTTAAATTTTTAATTAATTCATTTCCTGTTAGTCATTTTAGTGCCTCAACAAACTTATTTCAATTGTTTGTCAAGGTATATACTATTTAGTTATTAATATGTTGAATATTATGTTTTTATATTAAATTAAATTGTTTTTTATTATTATTTTATTATTATTTTTTAACTGTTTGTTTTTTCCCCAGTTGCAATTTTAGCGCTCCAACTTAAATGATGTTTTCATATATTTTATTTCAGCTTTATTCCAATTAACATAATGTTAAGTGTTTTAATTCTGTTTTAGCAAACAATAATAACATTGCTGTACACAAGATCAATATTTACACTAAACTTTTTAAGTGCACATGTAAAAGTATTTATTATATAATTATGAATGAATAAAAACTAATCTTTCAGACTAGTTTAAACGAGTCATTGAAACGAATATATTCACAAATCAAATATGAATATATAACGCTAACAAATTCAGTCAATAAATAATTCTGAGCAGAGCATCTAAAAAAAATGTTTAGAAATTACTATTAAATTAATCATTTATATTACTTTACACGAGCTATGCATGCTTGGACAACACAATTTTTAATTTCTTTGTCATCTGCATGATCTCTCAGACTGGCACCGGCAGCATTTGTGTGGAAAGGAGTAAGAATGAGGGATGCTTCCAGACCTTCTCGTGTTTCTTGAGGAGCTGGTGTCTCTGCAGGAAGTACTGGTCCTTCAGCTGCTGTTTGAGGAGCTGGTGTCTCTCGTGCAGGCTCTTCTCCTCCAGCTCCCAGACAGTGGCCTCTCGCTCTGAAACACGACAGCAGCACTCGGCTTGTAATCACACAGTCTATGTAAAACCTGATTTGGTACGGATGCTGTGGTCTGAGTGCATTTATACCTCGGAGCAGATTCTGTTTCTTGATGAGACACTGGCGCTCCGTCTCGGAGATTTCCCGCTTGTTCTGAGCGATGATGCTCTTCAGAGTCGAGTCCAGAAAATCCCTCTGATCTGCCAGGAACTTCTCCTCCTGCGCAGAGAAGAGTCAGGAACAGAAACGACACGCACGGTTGTACACACAGCTTCATGTCTTTAACTGACCTCGTCTGATTTCAGCTGCTGGAAGTTGTTCATTTTGACCTTCAGGCTGTCTTTCCTCTGACTCCTGGGCAGCTTCTCCACTTCTTGTTTGACCTGAGACGAAATAAACATAAATATGTTTCAAATTGAGCACAGTTCTATGTTCACTACAATGACCCCAAGTGTTTTATGATTTAAAAATGTCACAAATGGTATTGCATTAGATAATCGATCAAGCGTGTCGGTTAGAATAAAGACTTTTCGATCTTTTGATGAGATGCATTTTAATGTTGAGTTTTGCATTCATTTAACCCCTTAACTGTCACCCCCCATTTTTTAAAATAGGCATTAAAGTGCACTATCCAAACTTAAATTGTTGTATTTTATGAACACTTTGGAATATCGACCTAAGATTGGTCTCTTTTTAAAGACGATTTTGGCAAAAGTGGAATTTTTTCAAAAAATTATAGTATCAAAAAGTTATAGAAGTTTAAATGTACTGTAAATAAAATGCGCTATATTCATTTTATTTTATTTTATTTATTATAAATATTTAACATAACAGGTTTTACTCTAAAATTGGTATAAAATTAAAGCCTTGTGTCTAAGTAAGTTATGTTCCAAATTTGAAGTTGATATGAAAAAAACTGAGGTTCCTGTGAGATTTTATTTAGGGCGTCATACCACAAACAGCCACTGGGAGCCATCAAAACTACTTTGAATTTTGTTTAATGAATTTTTCCCTAGATTTCTCTGTCAATTTTACTTCAATACTCAGAATAACCACCAAATATGGAATCCTGAGACTCAGAGCTTTCCAGTGATATGTTTGTTGCCAAGATTATAAAAAGTTTTGATTCTAAAGTTTTTGATTCATTTTGTAATATGACACTTGACTCCGCCCACTAAGGGGGAGGAGACCGCCATAAGATTTTAAAGTACCATTTCCATGGTAACGCAATGTCCGATTTCAAAATGGTTTTCACAGGATGAATTTTGGGCTTCTAAGCTTTCAAATGATATATAATTTATGATAATTACTAAACGATTTTATAGAGAAAAAGGACAACAACAAAAAAAGAGCGCCAAGCGTCCCACAGGTGGGACGGTGACATATTATGTGAGATGTCGGTGTCCCTTCTTTGCACAAAACCTGGTCATAGTTTGTCCTTTATTAAAATTCATACTACAGGGCTGTGAATGCTTCAATCTGATTGATAAAATTCCTATAAATCTAGTCAATACATAGTCATAAGATATTGTTTTTTATTTTTTCTCAAAATCAAACATATTGCTTCTAGATGTTTACTCTTCTTAAAAAACAGTCAGTGCACTGATAGTATCTCACATTTAATATTTTTCCTGTCATATTATCATGAACGATGCTTAAAAAAATTCTCATTTTCGTCTGATTTTGTTATCGTTTGCAAATTTTGCAATTTACTTAATAGTTACACCCTGGTAATAAATTGCATTCGTAAAGCATTAATTTATTGTTGTCAGTTTTGTCAAGCAAAGTTTGAGATGTCAGTGAAATGACTGTGAAGTGTAGTTTTCAGAGCTGGTGTAACTCGTAGTCTGACCTCTTTCTTGCGGTGTTTCATCTGGTCCTGGAACTTGCTGTGGGCTTTCTCTTGCTCGGCGCGGATGCGTTTGCCCTCGTCTCGCAGTCGTACCGTGTGCTCCGTCTCCATTCTCTCGATGGTCTGTTTCTGCTGTTTCTCCAGCGTCTCCAGCTCGGTGTCGTAGTATTTCTTCTTGGCCTGTCACCGATATATTAACATTTTATGTAAGTGTGTAATATGTGTCCCTGCAGCACAAAAGCAGTCTTAAGTCTCTGGGGTATATTTGTAGCAATAGACAAAAATACATTGTATGGGTCAAAATTATCTATTTTTCTTTTATGCCAAAAATCAAGCTCCTTGTAAACTTCCTACTGTAAATATATCAAAACTTAATTTTTGATTAGTAATATGCATTGCTAAGAACTTCATTTGAACAACTTTAAATATGATTTTCTCAGTATTTAGATTTTTTTGCTCCCTCAGATTCCAGATTTTCAAATAGTTGTATCTCAGACAAATATTGTCCTCCTAACAAACCATACATCAATGGAGAGATTATTTATTCAGCTTTCAGATGATGCATAAATCTCTATTTTGAAAAACTGACCCTCATGACCAGTTTTGTGCTCCAGGGTCACATAATAGGAATATTTTAATATTTTCTCTTCTCCCAGAAATAATGTCCACGAAAGCACACTCTTTATTATTAACCCATCCCAACTTCTTATATTAAGGCCAGACACTACAGACCAGTGCTTTTACTTTTTTCCCAAACTGGAAATTTTATGTGCAACCACAACATGTCTTCTTTTAGACTAGTGGAAAGAAAACATCCAAAAATACACATCTGTTGTTTAGATTTCAATTCTAATACATTTTTTCTTATGCACTGAGCCAAAAGTACTTACTGTACATACACAAACTGTCCAGTTCTGTTGCCGTCTATGTATATTAATAAAACATTCACCCGATTTAGATGACATTTAATATTTATAGTGTATAATACAATTTATAGTGAATGGGTGCCGTCAGAATGAAACTCCAAACAGCTGATAAAAACATCACAGTAATCCACAAGTAATCACTTCAGTCCATCAGTTCACATCTAGAGAAGACAAAAGCTGAAACAAATCCAGCATTAATACGTTTTTAACTTCAAACCAAATTACGAGTTCATAATCCATAATAACGCTACAGTTAAAGTTAATAAAGTGCATCTCCTGTTATATATATCTCCACATATTTGTTTCGAGCTGTTTAAACGCTGCTTGATCTGTGCAGATTTCTCTCCTGATTCACACCAGAACACTTTTTCACTGGAGGAAGTGTTATTATGGATTATGGACTCATATTTGAGTTAAAAACATCTTGATGTATTGAAGATGTTCACTGATGGACTGGAGTGCTGTGGATTATTACTGTGATGTTTTTATCAGCTGTTTAGACTCTCATTCTGACGGCACCCATTCACCGCAGAGCATCCACTGGTGAGATGCAATGACACATTTCTCCAAATCTGATGAAGAAACAAACTCATCCTGATCTTGGATGGCCTGAGGGTGGTGTCTAGCCTTGATGGGAAAGTGATTTGAGTTTTGAGTGACTCACGTTCATCTCCTGGTCGAACCTGCGCTGCATCTGCTCCCACTGCTCTTTCAGCTTCAGAGTGAGCAAAGCCTGAGCGCGATGCTGCTCTTTCTGCAGCAGACGCAGATCTCGCAGCTCCTGACGCCTGCGTGTGTCAGTGAACAAACACATGTGAGGAATCATTCAGGACCTGTTACACAATAACCTGTAATCCCAAAACTGCATGACATTCTTTCTTCTGTCAAACATTTTTTTTTAAATGTCTATACAATCGAAGTCAGTGTGGTTTAGTTAATTCTTTTGTGTCGTACAGATTTGGAACGACAGCACGGTGAGTAAATGATGACAGAATTCTCATTTTTGGGTGACTGTCCCTTTAAGTCCCTGCAGCACAAAAGCAGTCTTAAGTCTCTGGGGTATATTTGTAGCAATAGACAACAATACATTGTATGGGTCAAAATTATTGATTTTTCTTTTATGGCAAAAATCATCAGGATATTAAGTAAAGATCATGTTCCATGAAGATATTTTGTAAATTTCCTACCGTAAATATATCAAAACTCAATTTTTGATTAGTAATATGCATTGCTAAGAACTTCATTTGAACAACTTTAAAGATGATTTTCTCAATATTTAGATTTTTTTGCACCCTCAGATTCCAGATTTTCAAATAACTGTATCTCTGACAAATATTGTCCTCCTAACAAACCACACATCAATGGAGAGATTATTTATTCATGATGTATTAATCTCAATTTAAAAAAAAAGACCCTTGTGACTGGTTTTGTGGTCCAGGGTCACATATGAAGTCTCCCGCCAACCAAAGAATGCTCAGAATGTCACGGCCCACAGACGGCAGAGGATTCATGGGAAAACACCCCCACCTCATTCACTACGTGACTTCACTGACAGCCAAACACCAGAGGAATGTTCCACACAGATATTTTATGTGGAGCTAAACTTCAAGCCTGTCAAGAACATGGCCCAGTCATATTTCACCACAGAACCGAAAGAAAGAAAGACGTTATATAAGTCTATATAGATGAACCTTATGAGTTCTTTTTCTTTACCCAAATATAGTCCAATTCAATTTATTAAATAAAGATAATAATAATAAATTCTATATGTATGCCATTCAAAAGTTTAGGATAAGTAAAAATTTAGTTTTTTTATTTTTATTATTATTTTTTTTAAGTCTCTTTTGCTCATCAAGGCTGCTTTTATTTGATCAAAATAATAATAATAATAATAATAATAATAATAATAATAATAATAATAATAATAATAATAATGTGAAATATTTTTACAATTTAAAATTACATTTTGTATTTCAATATACTTTAAAATATAATTTATTTCTGTAATGTGTTTATTTCTATTTCTACTCCAATATAGAAGTAATGATGTATAACACTATACACTACCATTCAAACATTTTTGTTTGAAAAAAAAATGAACACTTTTAATCAGCAAGGATGTGTTAAATTGATAAAAGTGATACTAAAGACGTATATTCTTAGAAAATATTTATATTTTGAATAAAGAAATGTTGTTTTTTTTACTTTTTATCCATTAAAGAATCCTGAAAAAGTTTCCAAAAAATTCAGATTTGAATCACAGGAATAAATTATGTTTAAAGTTTATTAAAACAGAAAACTGTTATTTTTAAAGTGCAATAATGTTTCAGATTTTCTCTGTATTCTTCATCAAATAAATGCAGCCTTGATGAGCAAAAGAGACTTGTTTCGAAACATTAAAAATCTCACGGATCACAAACTTTGAATCGGAGTGTGTGTATATGACTCAAAAATATTTATCTTGATTTTATGGTAAAATACCAAGGCCGAGGTGTTTTTTGTGAGACTGAGATCTTCGGGGGTCAGCTGTGGATATAATCACACCAGTAGATGGCAGAAGTGTCAGTGTGTGCTGGAAACAGTATAATCTGCTACCAGCAGCTGAGGTGTTTCACCAGAAAAGAGCCGTTTCTCAAGAATCCAGATGATGGATTTATCAGTTTAAGGGAGATCTGATCTCTCCATTTGTCCTTTAAAAGAGAACAACTTTCTCCGGCTCTACACAAAGCTTCCCTTGTGTATTTATGTCCCATTTGCAAAGGACAAGGTCTCGGACCTGAGGACTGAAATAGTCTGTTTACTCAGCCGAGATGCAAGATCAAGTGGAAAAATGCTGCTAGGGTTTTTTTTTTTTTAGAGTTTGATTAAAGAGAGTGAACTTGCCTGAGGAACCTCATTTCTTCATCTTTCTTCTCATCATCGGTGATGATTTTGGAGGTGGTGACGCTCAGCTCCACACCGTCCACCAGGAACCTACGCGTGCGTTTGAGCGTCTTCTTGTTGTCCTGGTGGAAAAATAAATGAGAGAAAATTGGAAGTGAGGAAATGAGACTGTTATGGGTGTGGTAGCAGGATTTTAGGGAACTCTGGATTTAAAAAATAAAAATAAAAAATACATGCAGAAGGAGGGCTTGGTAGCAAATCATTAAAAAACCATTAAAATAAATGCATTACTTAAAATAAAATGCATGTTAACTAAAAACTTTAACACATTTGAGGTAGTTGCCAATGCTACCATCCTTATTTAGTTTAACTTGATATACTATATTGATATATTAGAATTTTATTCAAAAAAAATATATACTAATGTCAAATGTTTGTGATCAGTAAGTTCTATTTTATTTTTTATTTTTCTGCTCTTTAAGGCCACATTTATTTGATAAAAAAATACAATAACAGTAATAGTCAAATATTTAATTTAATGCTAATTTAATTTAGTGACATTTTTTTCAACCTGTGATACTTTTCAGGATTTTTTTAATGAATAAAAATGTTAAAAAGAACAGGATTTAATTAAAATAAAAATGTTTATATATATATATATATATATATATATATATATATATATATATATATATATATATATATATATAAATAAATAAACATTCAATACACACACACACACAACCATTCAAAGGTTTAGGGTCAGTAAGTTTTTTCTCTTTTTATTTTTTGAAAGAAATTAATGATTTTATATATATAGAAAGAATGTTATACTGATAAAAAAAAAGTGATTATATCAGATTTAAAGTCTTACATAAAAAAAATTATTTAGAATAAATTGTGCTTTTTAACTTTTTACTGTTCAAAGACTCCTGAAAAAAAAAAAAGAAAAAAAAAATATCTTACTGATTCCAAACTTTAGAAACATTAGTGTATACATATACATTAATATACATGCTAGTGCTCGACTGATATTGTTATTTTTGACAGCCAATGCCAATACCTTGGAAAGCATCGTTTTTTTGATAGCCGATATAAAGCCGATTACAGTATATATATTTAATTTAATTAATATTTAAGAAATTTGAAATCATTTGACAATAGATTAAAAAATAATGTGTAAAATAAAAAATACTTATACTATAGATGACAAAGTATTTTTCACAAATAAATAAATATTTAATAAAAATATAATTAAAAAAGGAAGTAAACACTGTAACCAAAAGGCAACTCAGTATTCTGGGAAGCTTGTGTGATTTTTGAATCATATTTTTTAAATAAAGCCAGTGTAACCCTCATTTTACATACAGCACACAGTGAATATGACAGTGGGCAAATACATAAAGCACAGCATAATTTGAAATCACGAGTTTAAAGTCTAAAGCATTCAATTCACACGGACCGACCGTCACACAGAGAACACACGATAATGCACACTTCACAAGCTCTCACAGCTGGATTCGATTAAGTTTGCAAGGTTTGTGAAATTAAATGTTCATTAGTTTGCCTTTTTATCACTAATAATATAAAAGCAATCGTTATAATACTTTTTGTATACATTGATTCCTTTGTTTAACCGTTCTATCTGATTATTAGACAGACTTCTATCCGTATTAGACAAAACTGTTAACAACGACAGTAAACAAGAGGGAGAGTGTGAGCACTGTGTTCTCAGCACCATCAAAATAAAAGTCCCGCCTCAAACTCATCAGCCAAACAGAAAAACTTATCGGCCGATGCCGATATTTGTAAAATGCCAAATATCGGCCGATATATCGGTCGACCACTAATACATACATGCAAACATATACTAAACAGCACTGATTTATAGACCCAGAGGAATAATGAATGGTTGAACTGGAGCAAGAAAGAAGAAATGACGAAGTAAAACCATGCGAAGCGTGTGAACAGGAAGCAGTGAGATTGAAGCCAGTTCTGACAGGAAGTGTTAGCAGCTCATAAATATATATATATATATATATATATATATATATATAAACTGTGTATATTTAAACATCAGGGAAGTATTTGTTGAATAACAGACTGCAAAGTTCTGATATCTGTATGCTTTGTTGTTTCGTTTCCTTTAATTTGATCATCAGACACTTTTGAAATCGTATTTAATTGAATCTCGTCATGATCACTCATCAGCAAACCATTCTGAGACGCAGCTGAGCAAACACAGCACAAGTTTGTCATTTTTATGCCACACTCGTCCTGTGATGTGGTTTCAGCGCGACAAAGCCACAGTTTCCATGCTATGCAGTGTGCATGCATCAGTGTTTGCTTTCTGATGATGCAGTATCAGAACTAAAGGACAAAAGAGAGCTCAGCGTCTGAATCATGCTGGAAATACAGCAGAAAAGAGAAACGGGGTTGTTCTCAGCCGCCCTGAACAAAGGGCAGAACTCAACAATCATCACACAGAGGCCGATGCACAATGCTGAATGCATCAGAGACAAAGAGCGTTTGGGAGAAATGCATGAAAAATATGACGCCAGCTTCACAGACGAGCCGCTCGAAGTATGCAACAAATCAATGACTTCATTTATTTAAAGTAATGTTCTGAAGATTACAGTGGAGCACAACACAAGTCCATGAGGGAAGGCAGTGCACTGGAATATATATATATAAATATATATATATAGAAATATTATTGATATCTATATTGATATACTGTCCTTTAATATGACCCCAAATATGTTGATATGGTAGTGTATATATTATAATATATTTAAGAAATGCTGTGAGTCTTTGATAACTGTAATCTGACCTCAACTGCAATGGTAGTGTGCAATACTCCATTGGATGGCTTTAAAGTAAATTTTATGTGTTTGATTTGTCGCAATAATGTTGAATGGTGGTGTATTTAAGTAAGTTTTATTGTTAGTTTTTTAATTGTAAGTCTCATGTGTTTTATTCGTGATGCAGTTTGGTTTTTATTGAATTAATACATGCCACCTCTGAGTATGTGCATATATAAATATAAATTACAAAATGTAAACTATATTACCAGACAGTGATATTTTAAAAGTTAGCTGCATACATACAGTACACTCAGATTAAGTGATATATAAAATATAGCACATATCAAATGTGTGGTTGTTTATATTGTCACAAAATGTAAGTATATTAACTCTTTATATACAGCTGGATATAGAAATAAGTCCATGTGCATCCTCATACACACAATATACTCATTTATGGTGATAATATATATTTTATAGCAAATCACAGCTGCTTGATTGCTTTGTCACAAAAATATAAACTACTGCAAAGCTGCCTTGAAACAATGTCTTGTCTGCTTGGAAACACGTCCTTTGTTTGGCAAGATTTTGCTTTGTTAGATCTAAGAAACTCCAGAATCATTCACTTGTTTTCAAGATCTACTGAGGCACACCAGCACTGACTGGTTTTGGTCTTAAAAGCGAATTCTCATAATAATCAGCCTTGGGGAAAATTAATGCATTTCAATATTGTGTCACTCCCTAAAAAAGTAACTCATTAACTCTTTATGGAAAGTAATGCGTTACATTACTTTTGCATTACTTTTTCTCATCTGGGCTGGGCTTAACTGTTTGTTTTTAATATAAAGGAAGATCTATTTTTGGCAAATGTAAGAGCCGCTTCACACCAAAAGTGAAAGGATATGTAAGTTCATGTCAGTAAAGTTGAGGTCAAACCCTTCTGGATTGCATAAAGAACAAGATACAGGAGAAGAAAAAGTTTATCACTCTTCAGCATTAAAAAAATAAAAATGTTATGTTTATCTAAAGCTGTTTTTGTTTATTAGTTTGATTGAATGGGATCATTGAAGGTCAGCAGCAAAGACATTGTTCAATAAAATGTTATTAAATACATAAAGGATTTTGGTGTTATTTAATATATTTAAGTATCGCAGGTTTGCATCATATCCTGAGACTTTGCATTAATTTTGAGGAATACTGAAAACTACGGAAGCCCGTTTCCGCCACTAAATAAAAAATAAAACAAGGAAATTGTGACTTTTTATCTCACAGTTCTGACTTTTTTCTCAGAATTCTCACAATTGCGAGTTTAAAAGTCAGAATTGCCTGATATAAAGTCACAATTATCTTGATTTATGTTTAATTCAGTAAAAACATTTTATTTAGTAATTGGCGTTAGTGATTTGAAAAAGTAACCCGGGTATACTCTTGTAAATTAACACTAGTTACTTGGGAAGAAGGTAATGATTACGTAACTTGTGTTACTTGTAATGCGTTACACCCAGCAATGGCAATAATAACAGCCATGGCAATCGTTTTACTGCAATGCTAAGCAAAGTCCAGCACATTTCTGGTTTGGTGTGTATGAAGCAGATGCGGCTGACATAAGAATGTATGCAGAAGCGCATGCAGGGATGGTCTGAATGGGAGAGGTTTCTGCAGACAGGCTCGGCTCTGTTTGACAGCCTCCACACCCTGTGTGTGTGAGCTCTGTACCATCACTAGACTTCTGTGTGTAACTTTCCACACGCTCTCACAAGCAGGGCTCTGTTCTGGCACCGAGACGCTAAACACAGTGCAAGCAGGAGTCTTCAAGAGCAAGTCTGTCATTGCTGTTCCGTGCAGATAGTGGAAACTGCACACGATTTGGTTGCACCAGAAGGGGAGTTGAGGTTTTGAAAATTACTTTTGTGTTTCATAAGTGGAGTTTCTAATATAAAATTACTTATTTTGTCTCTTGGAAAAGCACTTTTAAAGGTATAGTTGACCCAAAAATGATTTACTCACTCTCAAGTTGTTCCAAACCTGTACGAGTTTCTTTCTTCTGCTGAACATAAAAGAAGATATTTTGACGAGTGTCAGTAACCAAACAGTTGCTGGTAGCCATTGACTTCCATAGTATGAAAAAAATACAAAGGAAGTCAATGGCTACCAGCAACTGTTTGGTTACTGACATTTCTCAAAATACCTTATAATATAAATAAACATTTTGGGTCGGCTATTGCTTTACATTACAGCACTTAGTTTGAGTAAGGATGCAAATGTAAATAAAAAATGCAAAAATTTCAATATTCTGACAGCACAAATGAGTGCATCCATGCATTTCTCTTATCATGGTAAAATTCGCTCTGACCGGATCATTTAAACAGGGGCATGTCTCGAGCATTTTAAATGGGGGGCACTGTCACAATATTAAGAACTGCTAACCTGCAAATGCAGTCTTAGTCAGTTATTTCTACCTGTTTTAGCCCTTAAATTTCATTTCATCAGTGTAACCCAATGTATAGATTGATTAAGTTCATACTTTTGGGTTGAATAAAATCAAATAAATTATGTTACCTTATGAGAAATTGTACATACACAATTAAGAAAAACACTTAAAAGGACACTATCATCATCCTCATGAATGTATGCTGGTTTTGTCTCATACCTAAAGGCTACAACACACCAGTTTTTGTTCCGTGCTGAGTTATGCAATCAAACCTTTTCCTTATAACATACAGAGTGTATACGCAATGTTAATAATATATTATCTGTGCAGTGTGAGATTCACTGGTCATAACAGAACTTTGTAAGATCGTGATGAACAAAGAGAGACAGCTTTTTAGTGGCTATAAAAGGAGCGAGCTTTCCAGGCAATAATCCATTTAAAATGTAGAACTTTGTTTTTCGGCCACACACACACACGTTTCAAAGTTTCATGATTGATATCCGCAAATGTATTCCCTCTCGAAGAAGCAGTGATTAATATATAGTGATAACCAAAGCAATAGACGGGACAAAATATGTGAAAATTAAGACTAGAGCACTCTCACTAACTCTGCGATTATTTCTGGAACCTGGTTGATATGCTTTTATTGTATAACTATATACAAAAGCAAAATACAAATGCACTAAATAAAATAATTTAATAAATGCATATTTACAATTCAAGCACTTAACTGAAATAAGTATTAAATAATAAAATAAATAACTAGAGAAGCTGACTATAATCAGCTTGCTTCCATTTAGTGAGAAGAGACTACTCTTCACCTGTATTAGAAAAAACACAGAGATGTGATCTGATCATCATCAGTCTGTCTGGAGTGACGTGAAGAAACCGAACAAACTGAGACAGACTCAATCCAGAAGAACTGTGTCTCCGAGACGCTTCGAGAAACCTTCCCGCAAAGCTGCTGAGAAACTCTGCTCAAGTGCACCAAGGACAAACGCTGCTTGATATACACACACCAAATGTTGATTTGATTCGACAGCATCCTCATTTTACAAGTGCCTGAACTTTTAACAGCACTGTAGCTTCACAGGAAGGTTTCTATCAGATCACATCTCTGTGTGCAGCACAAACATCCCACTGCATTATTACAATTAATGGCAAAATGAATGTGAACTGATATATCCTTCTGACACACAACAGCATTAAAACACCATTTTTAACTGGTGGAAAAAATACTACTGAAAACATGACTCAAACACACACTCACCCGTAAAGAGATGGTGCCCAGGTCTTTGTTGACGGACATATCACCTGACAGGTTCAAGCTGATGTCCATGTTCTCACTCGTCACATCAGAGAATCGTTTTGATAACCTGCCATTTGATAACCTTTCCACATCCTCTCCAGCCAGTGAGGACCCGTCGCTCATCCCGGACATGCGATTGCTCGGCTCTTTGGACTGGGTTCGGTTCAGAATGGCATGCGGCTGCTGGCTAGGCATCTCCCTTGCACTATGAGCTCCATCCTTCTCCGGTTCCTCCGGTTTCTCTGAGGGTTGCTCCGTGGTTTCGGAGGAAGATCCGGATGACTCTGAAGGTTCTGGTGTTCTCGGCGAAGCCAGCTCTGGTTCTGAGCTCTCGACCGCCTTGGGGTCCTCCTCGGAGGTGGGTGTGCTTTTTCCATCCTCGATGCCGGAGTCGGAGCTTGAGGTCTTGCCTGACGCCTCGCTCTCAGGTTTGTCGCTGAGATTGTCCTGCTCTTTCAAAGGGCTTTCGGTGGACACAGGAGTCCTGGGCTCCTCCTCGAGCTCCACTGGAGCTTCATGGTGGTGATGGTCCCCATATAAACTGGTCTCACTGGTTTCTGACGGGTCTTTGTTGGGCGCCTAGAAAGAACACAGACAGAAAGCGGCTTACGTGACATAAAAGCCTGACAATGACATTCTTACCATACATTTCCACTATATGGACATCAACTTGAGAAAGCTGTTACTAAATATAATGTAGAAACTTTAATTTTCTGTAAAGCTGCTTTGCAACGATTTGCAAACTTGAATTATTGTGAAGCATTGCATCTGTCACACTTGAAGGCCAAGCTTCACAGGTTTACTGTGGTTTGTCAGAGTAAACGGGCGATGCTAAGGTTGTGCCTTTATTAAAACTGATTGAGAAAACACACAGAGATGATGTGTTTGTGCTGTTAATAAAGACGCTAAAGCTGGCGACAGGCCAGATACTGTCAGTGAACTCATACACAGTTGCAGGCCTTCACCCTTATAACTGTTTCCTTGCCAAAATGAGGAACCAATTGTCCTGTGCTTTATTTAACTCTAAAGAAATGTGGACGGCTTGTCTTTTGTTTCATTTTTTACATGAAGGTCAGATGGGAAGCGTAGGAGGAAGTGTAGTAAGGGTTATTTTGGAACGCTTGTACCATTGTGTCATGTCAACACATTTATTGCAAACGTCCTCGAAGAGATCTTTAAAGAGAAATGCTAATGAGAACGTTTGGGGGGGGGGGCACAAGTCCTGTTACAGTCAGATTACATGAAAGGAAGTGATGTCACAAGTGCATTGTGCTTTAATGGTACATCGAGGGAAACTGGAGGACAGTGTTGCCAAGTCCTTGGTTTTACCGCGTTAATCGTGCTACTTTTACACTGTTGCCACGAGTTGTTTTCTTAGTCGTGGATTAAAACGACCTGGAGCAGTATTTCAACTGAGGGAATGGAGGGGAAAACTGTAGAAAAAAAATGCAGTTGGGCTAGACTTTTTTTGCAGACCTGGCAACCCTGCAAGAGGGCTCCTGCAAGTTTTCTGAAGGTAAACATAACATTTTAGACCTTATTAAGACCAAGTAAAACAATTTAAGGACTAAACTGAAGGGAACATAATATGTCAATATATCAATATGTTCTCTTAATAAAAAATGAATTGCCATCATGACTTTTTGCTTCAATTAAACACCTTTTTAAGGCATTATTATGAGGAAGAGTGAATTAAGACTTTGTAAGACCTTTTTTTAATATATATATCAAGTGAAACATTAGCTTATGGCCATACAACATCTCATCTGATCTTGGATAGGGTTCAATTTTCTGTGTTTTTCGCATCCATAGCATGCAATTTTAGAGGAAAGGATGGCAAATAGGAAAAATGAAAAGAAAAAAAAACAGCACATAGGAAATTTGTGATCCTTTTGAAGTTTAGTAGTGTGATGTCTATGGGGTATATTTGTAGCAATAGACAAAAATACATTTTATGGGTCAAAATTATCCAGTTTTCTTTTATGCCAAAAATCATTAGGATATTAAGTAAAGATCATGTTCCATGAAGATATTTTGTAAACTTCATACTGTAAATATATCAAAACTTAATTTTTGATTAGTAATATGCATTGCTAAGAACTTCATTTGGACAACTTTAAAGGTGATTTTCTCAGTATTTAGATTTTTTTGCACCCTCAGATTCCAGATTTTCAAATAGTTGTATCTCAGACAAATATTGTCCTCCTAACAAACCATACATCAATGGAGAGATTATTTATTCAGCTTTAAGATGATGTATAAATCTCAATTTTGAAAAATGACTGGTTTTGTGGTCTCAGTGTGCAAGGACCTAAAGAGTTCTGGTTATAATTAATTCATCAATGCATTGCATTGTGGGATCCAGCATGCCCTGCTCCGGTGCATACATCTACTGTAACTTTATCAATGATCATAAAGGTATTTTTGATATATCACAAAAATGTGCTTACTGTGTACATCATATACACTGCAGCAATGGTAAATGTTACATAACCAAAACGAGCACACATCTGCATAATTCATTGAGCTCTAAGCATGTTGTGCGGTGCTGCTTTTGTCTTTCATAGACACACCTGCACTGAATCGTAGAATAAACTTTCCACAGATTAACAATTACAGTTGTCAAAGCACTAAACTGCTGTGTCTGTCTCTCTTTATGCCCTGAGCACTTTTCCACGAGCAGTGCATTATTTGTGCATGTATATACTAAAAGAGATGTGTGATGAGTGAGGGATGTCTGACCTGTACAGATGAGAGGTCAGCGGGGTCCTCGTCTTCTGCTTCTTCATGATTGTCCTCGATCTCCTCCATCACCTCGGCTTTGGCCTCGGCCACCAGCTCTCTCAGAGGACGGTTGGTCTTCACCGAACTGACGAAAGGATGCTAAATACACAGAACACACGTGGAAAGATTATTCACCGTGCATAACAATAACATTTCACCTTAAGCAGCACACACAACAAAGAACATAAACTGGGAGATTAATTCATCTGTTTTGATTATGTGTTTTTCTACTCATCATTGAAAAGCGTAGCAGATTGTCATTGTTACCGTCAAACTGAATCAAACCATTAACAGAATTCAAATTTTATGTTGCTTTGCAATGTTTAGAAAATAAATGCAATCAAATTAAATTGTCAGAGTATAATAAGAATAATTATAAAAATGATTGCACCCCTTTGACCTTAGATATTTACTTGATATTTACAATATGTAAAAAAGAGAAAAAGGGTCATATTCATTGAAGTCATGTGGTTTGGGCAGAAATGCCCATGCTTGACTTCTCAGGTTCTTGTAACAACGTGTTATTTCACTTGAAATACACTTGACATCAGCAGAATTGGCAGTTCATTACAAAAAAAAAAAAAAAATGAAATGTTGTTCTTGAGCGAGTCTGGGGTTTAATTAGGAGAAGAGCAGGTGCTCAGGTGCTGAACTGTGAAAGCACCAGTGCAATGGAGAGAAGCGCTGCTCTCATCTAATATTCAGCTGAGTTGCACCTTGTTTAATTGAAGCGTCCCAGCTGCCGAGCGTATGTGAGGGCGAGTCGAGCGTTAAAAATGTGCAGCCAGCAATATATATATTACCCTCACTGATGACCGCAACTACAGCCAATGCATCCCAATTCACATACCATGCATCCTAAATTGCTTCCCAATTCATAGTTTGCAGAAAATAGCCTTCCCATGTTGCCTGGAAGAGTGTCTAACACTGACGCTGTATAAAAGCTGCCTTTGTGGAACATGCACATGATGCTCTTGAATGCATGTGATGCTGTTTTAGGTCTCTTGACCTCCACCTTGGTTTCAGTGATCAGCTTTAAACTACAGACCGGTCTATAAAGACTTTGACTTTGCAGTAAATGTTTGGCACTCTAACAATGATATGTGAACTTAGCACACAACTCTTCACATAAAAGCATGTACCTCATATCACTGTCACCTTCAGCCTAACAAACACCTGTCTTCCAGGCTGCTCTGTACGCAGCAGAGCGTTAAATGAATGTGTAATACGAAACACCCAGAAGAGAGAGTGCTATCAGAAAAGTTACTTTTTATTCAGTGGCTGCTCTGCAGATGTCCAGAAGTAACTTCTAGCACATGTGCCAACAGCAAGAGAACTTACCAGCCTAACATTATTTATAGTTTATGTAGGAATTGCAAATAACGCCCCATTTTAGTATCGGCATCAAAGTAAATTCACAAAAGTGATTTTATATACATAGAAAGCATACTAAATGCAATTTAAGTGAGTACTTTAATGTTTCAAATAACATTAGTGAAAATAAAATGTCAAAATATGGGTGAAATAATGTTCCATTGTTATTCAGTGGAATAGATATATTTATGCAAAATTAAAACAACATAAGAAAAAAAAAGTGATCATACAAAATTTCAAATATTTTGTGTAAAATCTAGTGGTTTGAAGGACAGCGGAAAAGATTTAAAATGACTTTTGATCAGTTTTTATTAGGGCTTAGCTGTGATTCCCAAATAAGCCTTTTAATGAAGTCTTAGTGTAACATTTTAGGGGGTGTCTTCTAAAACAAAAAGTAAACTAGACACATTTTAACATACAAAAAATATATTAAAGCTGCCTTAAACGTTTTATTGTTTTGATGCATGAAACCCCCTCTTCATCTCTGAACCATAGTGTAACATTTAATAATATACTTTTAATAATAAGCTGTTTTGAGGAATTGTGGATTGTGACGACATCTGTACCTTTTTGATTTGAATCGCTCATAAAACTATCGTGTTGCCATTTCTAATGAAATTTCCAGCATGTCTGAAGCCGATTCAGGACTATTCTGGGCCGTTTTCAAAGCAGAACATCTACTGTACATGAGCTTTTTCATTTTGTAAACTCCTCAAGTGTTCAGTTCAGAGGAAGGGTGGAGGTGGAGAAATATCCTAAAGGAAGAATGCAAATTGCTGTAATTCCCTTCATCCAGCAGCACAGGAAGCCTTTGGGGTTTGCGGTGGCCGTTTCCTTCACACGCATTCAATTGCACATACTACGGTCTCAAAATGCCTTTGCGTTAAATTACACGAGAGCAGCGGTGATGTACAGTATATGGACACGTGACAAGTGTATGTGTGAGATTCCTTACGTCTAGAAGCTGAGCAGCCGTCGGCCTCGTCTCAGGGTTTCGGTCCAAAGCTTTTTTCAGAAAATCCTTAAATTCCATCGACCTAAAATATACAGAACCATTAAACATTCACCCGAGAGGGGGATAAAATCTTATTCAGTCATAGCCAGTCATATTCTAGAAATGTTAAATGCTATAAATCTAAGAAAAAAGCCACAGCTGTGTTCACAGAACAGCTCTTCTTCAGAAGGAATCTTACAGTAATGATGTGTGTCACTAAAATCTTTGTGGCTCACCACTTGGCAGGCTTCTCCAGGGTGGGAGGCTCAGACTTGGCGATTTTTAGCAGGACCCTCATGGGGTTCAGCTCGTGGTGGGGCGGCTCTATCTGAGCCATTTCGATCAGCGTGATGCCCAGAGACCAGATGTCGGCTTTGTAGTCGTATGGAGCGTCCTTCATGGTCTCGCACATCACCACCTCTGGAGCCATCCTGAACATACAGGAGACATCAGAGCAGGTCCACCTCAGAGCCACAAAGAGCTCACGTACAGTACATTCCCAGTAAGGAATCAAGTACTTGGATTACAGTTACTTTTTTATGAATTACATGATTACATATTCACACAAAGGCAGTTAATATTCATAATGTATTGATTCACACCAGTTCTGTTCAGTTTCTTAATAAACCAACATACACACACACACACACACACACTTACACACACACACACACATACACACATACATATATACATATTATATATATATATATATATATATATATATGTGTGTGTGCTGTCAAACGATTAATTACAATTAATCGCATCCAAAATAAGAATGCATGTATACATTTAAGAAAAATGTTATATTAGTATATTAAATATATTTATATATAATATAATTTATATAAATATATACATATGAATATTTTCAAAATATATACTGTATGAGTGTGTATTTATATATACATAAACATACACAGTACACACACATTTTATGTAAACAAAAATGTTTATTTTGGATGTGATTAATCGCAATTAATCGCTTGACAGCACTAGTATATATATATATATATGTGCTGCGTTAACGGGAGACTCTTATTGGGCGATAAAAAAAAATATCGCCGTTAATCTATTCTCAAAGTTGGGTTGGGAGCTGGGTCTATACTACGCAAGCTATGATGACTTTCACCGTGATAGTTTAGCGCGGATGTATACCTAGACGAATTGCACTGTAGGGGGCGAGAACGAGTCTTCGAACCTGTGTGTATGCCTACTGTGAAATTACCAAGCTTCCCAAAAAAAAACCTCGACAAGACTCACGCCTGTTTCACAACATTTGTTCATCATTCTATATTTCAAACCATGTCATAATCATAGACATTAGTTTAAACTTAATAAATATAAACAACATATTATTCATGCATTAGTCTTCTAGGTTTGTATAATAAGCTGCTCAAGCAAGCCCAAAACATTTAAACACAACAATTAGCCTACTTTTCTTGTTGGGATATCGCAAATATTTAAAATTAAAGCACCGCTGACAGAAACAGTCGACTGTCGTGCCTTTTGCATTTAAATCTTTATTACAAGCAATCGCACGGTTCTTAATGAACTTTGTTTTTCTGCTTCCATAAAAGTGCATAGGCCTATATCATGTTGCCTCGTTTATCTAAAGGTGCTCTTTTTCTTGTTTTAAACCTAGCCAAAACCCATGTGTTGCGTGTGAAACACAGTAGGCTTTAATTAGTATACATTTATTGTGAAATTACTGCATTTCTGTGTCAATCCATGTTCATTTTTACCGCGAACAATTCGCTGTCATGCGCTGCAGACGCACCGCTCCTGGAATGCACTGACGGACCACAACCGCTTGAACGCTGGAATCCGTTAAAATGGGTGTGTAAAAAAAAAAATGCAACGCATACGCACTGCAGACGGAGTATGTGTGAAACAGGCGTAAGGTTGTTTGCAACTTGTGCAATGCGGAATTAGTTTACTGTAGGAGTTCTTCCAGTCTCAAGTACCATCTAAACGCAAAGCATCCCTTAGCTAATGCGGAAGATGCCGGGCCAAGCAATGTAGCGCAGGGGAAGAGTCGTCATCAAACTTCTATGTTTGAGTGCAGCACAGCTCTATCAGTACTAACAAGTACATCTTATTGAACATAATTTGAATGCCTTCGGCAGAATTCAAATGAGCCATTTTAATCTAGATTAATTCCAAGATTACAGTGAGATTAATCTAGATTTAAAAAATTAATCTATGCCCACCACTAATGTCACATTTTCATGTTTATTTATGTTCATGTAATTCAGAGATTTCTAAGCTTTTTTTGTGAGGTGAACACCTTTGACCTAAAATATTTACTTGAAAAAACTATAAGCCAGTGACTAAAAGAATTTACTACAAGCCACTAATAGAATTGATAACGTTTGTTTACGAGTCACATAAAGCACTTAAAAGGAAGTAAAAAGGTAAGAAAGATATTTCATATCAGGACATTCAAACTGAACTCTAGTTAATGATTGCTTTAGTCCTGTGGGACACAACAAATCCGTCCCTTTCTATTAGTTTGATCGGAATCTCATGAAATGTGTAATTAATTAGAGCTCAGCTGAAGCAGCACATGAACCGATAATCTCTTCCTCTTTACTACTAGTTATAGCACAAAATAAACATGAGTGAACATCTGAAGGTGTTGAAAAAAAAGATCAGTGATTTATAGCACTTACCAATATGGCGTCCCGATAAAAGAGTCTCGTCGTTGAAGCGTTTTGGTGTTTTTTGCAGAAACTCCAAAATCCGCTGTAACAAAAAGCAGAAATGTTGGATTACATGAATATTTCATCCCCGTTTCAAGAATGCCACATAAAAACCTCTAATATATATTTTATGCTATTTTACGTGTTGGGGGTTGTATGATTTTTATATGTTTTTAAATGAAAGAAGCCTCTTCTGTTCACCAAAGCTGCATTTATTTGATTGAAGATACAGTAAAAACAGTAAAATTCTGAAATATTATTACAATTTAAATTAACGCTTTTCTATGTGTATATCTGTTAAACTGTAATTTATTTCTGTGATGCGCAGCTGTATTTTCAGCACCATTAATGATGCTTAATATTTTTGTGGAATTTTTTTTTTTCAAGATTATTCGATAACAGGAAGTTCCTTCAAATAGTAAAAAATAATTTACAATATTAGTGGTAAGCAATTAAATGCTATTTTTTTTTGGGGGGGGGGGGGGTGTCTACCTAGCAAATGCAAGGTTTGGATATCTGAAGCACATGAGTATGTTTCTCTCACAGGAAGCTCTAAAAGCCGGATACTCTAGTATCTATTGGCCTGACATTCTGAGCTACCATTTACCAGCACACAATGAGGCCACATTCAGTTAAAAGGGAAGCAGCATTCAGAGGGAATAATTTGCTCATTCAATCACTAAATCCAGTGAGACTTGAGCAGAGAAGTGTAATGAAATATTATAAGTCAGCTCTTGGCAAACTGTGGTACTTTATAACACAACCTTCATACAAGGTTTCAACGAATTGTGGACCGTGTGTGTGTGTGTAAGGGTGTGAGAGAGGTCAAAAGAATTAGTAAGAGATCTGCTCTGTAACAAATCCTAACTAAACAGCATTTTAAGGCATCACAGCCGCACACCTGATCACTTTAATATGTCCTTGCTGAATGAAAGTATTAAATGAATGGTACTGACTACTACAAATTGGTAATGTATTATGGCTTCCACAAAAATATGAAGCAGCAAAACTGCTTATCAACATCAGAAATGTTTTGTTTTTTTTGTTTTTTAGCAGCAAATCTGCATATTAGAATGATTTCTGAAGGATCATGTGACACTGGAGTAACGATGCTGAAAATTCAGATTTGTGTCACAGGAAAAAAAAATCACTTTCAAATATTTTTACATAGAAAATATCTGCAAAAAAATATTTTTAGTGTAATTTTATCTGATAAATACAACTTTGGTGGGCATAAGAAACTTCTTAAAATAAAATAAAATAAAATAAAATAAAAATAAAAATAATCCTAGTACAGAGTTGCTGCTTATGTAGAGTGTTCCAAATCAATCATGTTTGTTACAATTCAGTTAGGATGATCCCTTAGAAGGCATCATGCCTGTTCAATAGATTCTGGAACAGAATTATTGTCCTTCGTCAAATTAGAATGAGTTTGTGTGCTTTAGAAAAAAAATGACACAAGATACAAAATAAATAGCCTTTATCCAGAAAAGAAACCTCACCACAAATCAACTTGTTTAAATCCATAATTGTGGTTGTCAGTTTTAAACCGCACCCGATTGAAATCAGACGATCCGTCGGACTGATTCGTTTACATACGAACCTAGCTTGATGTCTCCATCCAGTGTGAGGAGAATGTTTCCAGCCTTCAGGTCTCTGTGGATGATCTTCATGCTGTGGAGATACTGAAGAGCCTCCAGCATTTGTTTACAGATCACCCGGATCTGAGGCTCTTCAAGACCCCTGTCCAGCTCTGAAAAACACAAGCAATAAACTCTTCAGACTAGTGCATCAAACACTTCAAAAGAAAAAAAAAAAGCTATTATATTATATAACTTTATATTATATTATGTAAAGCCAAATTGAACCCTATGTTTTAATTATTAAAAGGTATTTTACCAATAAAAATGAAAATTCTGTCAATGTCAAACACACAAAACATGCATATTCAATAAACTTGAGTTTGAGAGGCAGGGCAGTGTAACCAAAGGCAATGAACTTTAAGTGACCTTGACTGGCTCGTTCAAATAACACCCGAAATAATGCAATATCCTGTTTAAACTTCAGAGGAAAATGAGTGTGCCTACTCACCCATGAGCTAATAACCAAGATCATCAAAAGGAAGCTGCAGGGGGCTTTTATAAAAATGATAAGATGAAGGAAAGCAAAAGGAGATTCAGGTCTTACCTAACATAGTGGCATCGACTGCACCTCCGGGACAAAACTCGATCATTATCTGTGGGGGGAATGAGGTTCAACATGAGATACTTTAATTCAGGAGAGAGATCTCTGGTTCATTCAGACACAGAAGAACTCAGTGGAATTGAAAGTAAAGAGTCATTTGATGTAAACAGGAAAAGGTGGTGCAGTGTACGGGAACAGAACAGAGAACAATGTCAGACTGATCCAGTTTATTTGAGAATTAGAGTAATGAACTTTCATGACTTGTACACTCATACAAAAGTTTGGGATTAGTAAGATTTTTAAGTGTTTTTTTTATTTAGTTTTTTTAAGTATTCTCTTCTGCTCACCAAGGCTGCATTTATACAATCAAAAGTACAGTAAAATAACTAATATTGTGAAATATTATTACAATTTAAAATAGCTATTTTCCATCTAAATATATATTAAAAATCGAATTTATTCCAGCGATCAAAGCTGAATTTTCAGCATCATTACTCCAGTCTTCAGTGTCACATGATCTTCAGAAATCATTCTTATATGCTGATTTATTATCAGTGTTGGAAACAGTTGTCTTTTCTATCACAATTTCAATTTCAATTAACACATCCTTACTGAATAACATTATGGATTTCTTTCAAAAAAGAAGAAGAAAAATATATTGACCCCAAACTTTTGAACGTTAATGTATTGGTACAAACTAGTGCTGTCAAAATTAGCAATTAATTTTCCAGTTTAACAACGTTAAAAATATTTAACACAGGGGCGGGGCTAGGGTTGGCTGCCCAACTCACAACTGCTGCTTCTGACTCTTTTTTTCTTGACAAAAATTGTGTTTATTTAGACACAGAACATCTTTACAGGCACATCAAACAGGAGACTTTCCAGAGCTTCAGCAGAACATCAGTGAACTGCGGTCAGATGAGTTGTTATCAGGACATACGTCAGTAAACACGAATTTCCCTCTCCTGTCTGCCGTTATACTGTGCTTTAACACATGCTATTTAATTGCCCGCACAAATGCGCTGGCATGCTGTATATCATTTTATATTCAAGCTCAATTATATATAAAAGGCTGTGAGAAAACACGATGCGTATCAGATCCGTCACGTTCAGCAGCGTAAGCTCTTAAAGTAATAGCAGCCAAAATAATCCAATAACCAGTTTCTGTGATGTTTCTTCATCAAAGAAGAAACAAAAAAGAGGAAATCAGTATGTTTGTAGGATTCGCCTATATTTAATTTAGAATTTAGTGTTTGATAACTTTTTTCAATTTCTGTAAATTCCCTACCTGATGAAGGGCACAGGTAAATATGACATTTATTAAAATGGGTTTATGTGAAGATTGTTTTAAGTTCACTTAAATTAAATTTGTTATTTTTTAAAGTATAATAATTGTTAAAATTGATAGATCTCATTTATACTGTAATGTTGAATGGCTATAATCAATGGTCAATTTCATATAGACATCAGTATTATTGGTAGCAGTGATACTCGCCTTCAGTCATAAAAAAGATGCCACTAAACAAATATAAAAAATATGCTGTTTTTATGTTGTTTGTAAATTAATTTGAAGATTGCATGTGAAATTACTGCAATATAAAAGTACAGTATATTTAAAATATTTAATGTTAGGAGAGATTAATCACAATTAACAGTGATTAATTTCAGAAAACAAACGTGAGATTAATTTGTTTAAAAAAATGTATTGATTAAAAGTACTAGAACAAATGATTTCTATTGTAAATAAATGCTGTTCTTTTAACTTTTTATTTATCAAAGAATCCTGGAAAAAAATAGCACAGGTTCCAAAAAAATATTAAGCAGCACAACTACTTAGAAAACTATGATTTTAAATTGTCATTATATTTCACAGTATTTTTGATCAAATAAAAGCAGCCTTGATGAGCAGAAGAAAACATCAAAAGTCTTTCTGATGCCAAACTTTTGAACAACAAATACAATAGTTTACACACACTAAAAATCAACTGCTGTTTTTGAATGAGTCTGGCAGTCTGACTGGTTAGATAAGAAAAAAATGCCCAGAGATGATGATAATTTAGGTGAAATTTAGTTTACATAACGATTAAACTTAACAAAGAGTTTAGTGAAACGTGATCATTTACACTGTGTCTTAACCAGACACAACACAACAAACTTCCATGCAGTGACCAGACATGGGTTTCATGCACACTAGAAGGGACAATTCTGCACACAACACAATCACAACAAATCTGAGGTTTAATATAGAGTTATATGGAACACAACTTTGGACCAGTGAGTTTTCACAGTATTTCAGTGCTGCAGAAATAACAACTTTAGAAAAAGAAGAACACGAATCTGTAAAAATAAAATGCACTGCTGTCTGTCATTGTTGTCAGCTGGTTAGAACAAAAACTGATATTTGCATGGAAAAGAGACTTGTTCATAGCCTGGCTATTTTTTGACAAGAAAAATAATAACTCAAATCACTCAATTGTTTGATCAATATCACAATTATTTCTATGGAACTTGAGTTATTCAGTGTCACTGGCTGAGTCTGTGCATGTATTTCTAGACTGTGCTGATGTTTCAGTTTCTGTTTCTCTATTTGAACACATTTACAGATTGCATAATAAAGATTAAAGATTAGGGATGCACAATATTGGATTTTTGCCGATATTCGGATATTTTTCAACTCATTTTGCCGATACCGATATATTTCCTTTTGTTTGGAAACAACACCAAGTCTCTCCTTTGCAGAGATTCTAAACAAATGATTTTTTTCTTTTTGGTTAACAAAATATAAGCCCATATATAAATAAGTTTAACAAAAACTTATTTGTTAGAAATCAAATAAACAATAATGAATTTATTTTATAATAAGTGTACACTGAAAGCTTTGAAAATAATTTTAAATCAACTATAAATCAATTTGTAGATGGTCTAAAGAAAAAGTTCTAAACATTCTGAAAATCTTTCAGAGCTCATAATATGTTTGAAAAAAAAGAAAAAAAACATTAATTAACATTAAAATATTAATAAACAAACCTGTATGAAATTATTTAACAAGTGTCATGTTTGTGATTTTTTTTCATGTAAGCTATATCTTTTGACCTTTAAATCAAAACATACTCGTGATTTTATGACATCAGTTACTGCTTTATTTAATCAGAAATACAATTTTAATGTTATTTGTGTATTTTGCTTTCATTTTATTACAAGTAGGCCAACAGCACCCCCTAGGGAATTAAACCTCCTTACCTGATGGGCATTAGGCCGCCGCTGCATGCGCGAGTGACTGTTGAATCTATTGCGCACCAGACGCATCATTCTCTTCAAGCATTCTCAGTTTAAATACAGTGATCAAAAACAGTGAATCTAATCACCATTCAGGCAAAACGTAGCTTCAAGAATGACCACAATGCTGACTTGATCTTATCACTAGCCCACCCTGAGTGCATGCGAGTTATTCGTCTTATCGGCAAGACTTATCGGCATAATTGTATATATCGGACCCATGCCGATGTTTACATTTAAGTCATTATCGGACGATTTCTATATCACAATAATATTGTGCGTCCCTATTAAATATAGATACTTACCAAATAAAAACAAGACAAATTCCATTTAAGTAAGTTAATTATATCGATCAAACATTTGTTTTGTTTTTTCAAAACATGGAGAATTTTTTAGCTGAATTAAAAAATAAATAATATGAACCTGCCTCTAGCTAAATAAATGCAGTAAGTTAGGCCCAAGAATAATTCAGTATCATAAACTCTTATATCATAAAAACAGGAACGATATGACATGACTAACAATGTCATCACGTTCAAATGACAAAGATACACAATATCTCTAATGTGTGTCCCAAAGCTGCTGATTAATCTTTACTTGATAAGCTCAACATACAAAAAGCCTTGTCATGTGTTGCAAATGATAACCACCTTAAATAATTGTTTTCGCAGTAAAAGCAAATTCCGGAGTCATTAGACAATTTCACAGCATTTTTTCAAAGCTCTCTCCAGATTAAAGAGAAAATTTGGTTTTGACATGTTTTCATGTTTTACTGACGAGATGCGCATGACAATTCCATTCGATTATTTGCACAGCCTTATATCATCTGCAAACCAAAGTCAATTTTTACATATAAATGGCATGCCAAATCGAAACAAACTCATGCTATTGATATGCACTTTCATGAGATCGGGTTGGACATACATATGTACACTTCCTACCTAAGTTTCCTAGAGGGAGAGTGGTTTAAGAAAAGAAAACACAAAGCCCTGAAGAAACTACTTAGCACAGAGTTTTATCTTTGTGCCTCTGGAACGTTTGTGTTGGCATATGTTCTTAGTGTTATCAGACTGAGGAGCTAACTTTAACCGGAGCATGTGGATATTACGGTTTTTCTCAACAATAACATGTGAAACAATATAAACATGATAAACCCAGGCCGACTCCAATTTAAGTACGTTCTGTACTGTAATTGGCATGGTCTGCTTTATTTTTTAATTTGCTCTGCTTGAGCTTTAATGCTTTTGTTCTTTATATATGTACGTTATATATATATATATATATATATATATATATATATATATTATATATATATATATATATAATAGATATAATATATATATATATATTTGTTTACACGTTTTCAAAGAAAACCCTAAGATATAACGTAGTGTTGTGTAAGAATGTTGTGTATAATGTCTAATCATAAGCTGGTTTAGAAATGGTGACAAAAACTTGATTTTTTTTTTTTTTTTTTTTTTTTAAACATCTTTCTCGTTAAAAGCCATTCAAATAAACAAATATTTGAATATTCATTTTTTATGAGCCCAAATATTCGAATTTTAAAAAATGCCCATCCCTAATCACTATGTAATCACATGTCGTTCTAAAAAACATACTATATAAAATTAATGAATGAAAAAATACAAGGAGGCACAATAAACGCATCATTAAACTAGTCCATGTGACGTTTGTTCTATTTAAACTCTTCTGGAGTCATATGATTACGATGTATGAGGAAGAGGCCTAATTTTTCACTGTCATTCTTCAAATTCATAAGGGTTTGGAATGGTATGATTAATGATAAGATTCCTTTTTGGCTGGACTACTCCTTTAGGAATGTACTTAGAGAGATTCTTCAATGTTTAAGTAGAACAGCAGAGTTTGTAATGTCTTGAAGATCCTGAGCCAAAACTGCAAATGTACTCAAAACGATTTGTTCATGGAAACACTGTCCCATCAAAGCAAAGCCCACCACCCTCATGTCTCAACCCCTGTGGACTGGTAAACACAAGTGTCTGTATATTTAGTGATGGAGGCGATAACACAATGACACAAGGTTTCATGACTACCTCCAAGATACATAAACCACATACCAAAGCAAAGAGACATGGCATCAATCCAACAAACCAATGCACAATCCAATAAAAATGTTGCTTTCTGTGATGGTGAAGCAACTTCACTCCTGAATCCCTCAGCTTATACAGTCAAACTAAAACTTATTCAGACACGTTTAACATGTCTCCCATTATCACAGTTTATTCGCTACAGTTTAGAAAATTGTCATAAAATATGGCAAGAACTCAGAGTTAAACTGTGTCAGAACAAATTAATCTTGATAATGTCAAATAACTTTGATAGAAAGGTATGTAATGGATTATAATCAACCAACAATTATTCAGCTGTTAAATAAGTAGACAATTAAATAATACCAATTTAGGTCAACCATTTACCAAGCAATGCTTATTTTTTTCAGTCTGTGGTGTAAAAAACGTTGGTTGTTATGTGGTTATTAACTGGCCTTTGGTTTCTGGATAAAGTGACATTGGGTTTCATTCACTAAATGCTCACAAGCAAAAAATCTGCATACATTTTCACAAACAAGTCATGATTCATCAATAAGCTTCATGCAAAACTTTATACATGCAAAATCACATACTCTAACTGGCCTTAAAATGTGCTAAGATTAAAATATAAAGTTCAAGTTGAGCTTTATTGGCATTCCGCTACATGTGTGGTATACAGTGGGACGAAATGTCATGCCTCACAGGACCACGGTGCTACATAAATACAGACATACAACAATGAATTAAACAGTATAAACCTATACACAACTAACCTACTGACAGATTTTGACTATAAATATACTATATATAAATGTTTACCTATACATAAACTAAAAACAAAATACAAACTATACAAATGCTACACATAAACACTGTACCTATACACAACTAACCTAATGACAGATTTTGAATATGAATATATGGTATATAAATGTTTACCTATACATAGACTGAAAAGGAAAAATATATAGACTATACGAATGCTTCACAGAATACTGTACATGTGCAAAGAGAAACATTGTAAGTCAAGCAGCTGGCTGGGGTATAGTGCAAGATGATTTGTAGTGCATGAGCATATAAACACATATTTGAGTCTTTTGTGGGATTATGTACACACAGCAGTGTGTGTGAAAAGTGTCTAGTGCACAAAAGAAGAATGTTGCAGACAGTTTTCTGTGATGTGGTAAGGTTGTGGGGAAGTCGTGTCCTAGTGGTTAGAGAGTTTGACTCCTAACCCTAAGGTTGTGGGTTCGAGTCTCGGGCCGGCAATACCACGACTGAGGTGTTCTTGAGCAAGGCACTGAACCCCCAACTGCTCCCCAGGTGCCACAACATAAATGGCTACACACTGCTCTGGGTGTGTGTTCACGGTGTGTGTGTCACTGCTGTATGTGTGCACTTTGGATAGGTTAAAGACAGAGCACAAATTCTGAGTATGGGTCACCATACTTGACTGTATGTCACGTCACTTTCACTTTTTTTATGTTGTGCATGACTAACCTCTCAAAGCACTTCATCGTGATTGGAGTCAGCGCTATGGGATGGTAGTCGTTTAAACAGGACACAGGTGATTTATTTGGTGCCGGTATGATGGTTGTGGATTTGAGACATGTGGGGACGACTGCCTTGCTCAGCTAGGTGTTGAAGATATCTGTTAGGACATCTGTCAGCTGTGCTGCACAGTCTTTCAGCCAGGTATGTCGTCAGCACCCGCGGTCTTGCGTGGGTTAATCCTAGATAGGTTCTTCCTTACATCGACTGGAGACAGACAGAGCACCTGGTCGTTGGGAGGTATAGGCAGTTTTTGTGCAGGTGTGTCATTCTGCATTTCAAACTGTGAATAAAAGTGGTTAAGTGCATCTGGGAGTAATGTATCATCATCACAGGCCTGTGGGGTGTGATAGTGAGTTTCAGAAGTGGTCTGTATGCTGGAATTAGCATAACAGAGATGTGATCCGAGTACCTGAGGGGGGGGCGGGGTACAGCCTTGTACGCATTCTTTTCTGTTGTGTAGACAAAGTCCAGTGTGTTTTTCCCCTTTGTTGCAAAGTTCACATGTTGGTAGAACTTTAGCAAAACTGTCTTTAAGTTTGTGTGGTTGAAGTCACCGGCTATAATGAAAAGCCATCAGGGTTAATTGTTTGTTGTTCGCTGATGGCGCTGTACAACTCGGGAAGCGCGTCCTTCACGTTAGCACACGGGGGATGTAAACTGCGACAATAACAATGGCCGTGAACTCCCGCGGCAGATAGAACGGTCGACACTTCACAAACATAAACACCACCAGCGATGTCACTACCACAGGATTATTTCACTACTCTTTGTTGACGTACACACACAACCCACCTCCGCGAGACTTACCAGAGAGTTCTTTGTCCCTGTCCGATCGATAGCAGGCAAGTCCATGTAGCTGAATGGCGGAGTCAGAAAAGTTGTCATTTAGCCATGTTTCGGTGAAAACAATCCCTTGTCTCATGCTGTGTAGACCGACTGAGTTGAATTAAGTCTAGTTTATTTTCCAGAGAGCGAATGTTTGAAAGCATGATTGATGGAATCGCTGGTCTAGTGGGGCATCGCCGTTTTGTGCAGGTAAGGTCAGTAGGCGAGGCCGTGGTCTCGGGGCTTGGCTTCAGCAGCAGACAGAGGCCTCTTAGCTTCTCAGTAGTCTCCGGCGAAAGCTGTTGTTTGTACACACTGCCGATTTCCAAAAGGCTCTGTCGATCACAGGTGTGTTTCCGAGTGTTTATCTGATGATTCTGCGATAAGGTGAGACTGTTCGAAGATGAGGAAACGAGACTAACAGACATAAAAACAATGTTTTTGGGACCCGGAGTAGCCGCTGCGTCTGACCACGCCACAATCTTGGTTTCGCTAGGATATATATATACTGGTCTCTAGATATGGACTGGGACCTGGCTCAGTGTTCAACCCCAAGAATAAAGTTTTAATAACAGTAATGCTTGCCTTAGAGACATGAATCTGTACTAAACTGCTTGCCTTAAACAACAGCAGATTATGAGGCTGATGTCACTGAACAAGTTTGCCTGTGTCATGATCGTACTATTATATAATTGTTGTATGATCCAAACAGGGTGTTTCCTGTGGCCAATGACGCTTGGTTAGTCTCCAGCATCCCCGTTACCCTACATAGGACAAGCTGTTTGCAAAACGGGTGGATAGATGAAAGAATGCTGAATGACAGCAAATATAGCCACGTCTACTGTGTACTACAGAAAAGACTCTCTTTCAGCATATTCATTACTGAGCCAACACTGTCCAATGAGTCACGTTTTTCAAACAATACACACATAACTGTGTTTACAGAGAGAATGTACAGGAAGAGCATTTCAAAAGCTATTATAACAAGATCCTGAAGATACTACAGTGACTAGATATCACAGAACTAAAAGTTTTAAGATTTGATTATTTGTGGGTCAATGACAAATAAGCATGTTCAAGGGAAAATCAATGTGTATTCATGTTGGGTTTTGAGGGAGGGACTTTGAATTAATGTCAATGCTCATATCTTAAATCAGTATTTTAAAATTATTTTATAATAATTTTCCAAAGGGGAATTATTAATTATTATTATTATTATTATTATTATTATTTACTGTATAGGTCAAAAATACTGTATAATTTAGATAAATTGCAAATTATGTGTTAAACAGCATGGCTTAATGAAATATAGTTTTCAAGTTGATAATAAAGTTTGTTTAAACATTTAAATGCCAAATGCAAAATGTACTTCAAAAGGCCAAAAAAAAAAAAAAAAAAAAAAAACATTCAAACAATAAAATTCATTTTGGACAACATAAATATATTTAAACTGCAATTATATTTAAAAAGTCCCAAACATACATAAGGAGATCTAAGTATCTAAAACATCTTTAAAAATATTTTAAATGTAGCTATATTTTAAAATCTATATTAGCAATGTATATTAACCATTTTCATCTATTTTTAAATATATTACAAAATATCTCTAATAGTACACTTTTTGTGTTATATGGGGTGTAATGAATTTTTTTTAACTTTAACATTTCAAAATCAATTTAAATTTAGATATTCAATCATAGAAAAGGTGTATTCAAGTTATTGCTTGTATGAAATCCATAGTTAAATGCATTTTCTGGACTCTAAATGAATGAATATAATATAATATAAAGAAAATGTCCTTTAATTATAGTATCACCTGTCGACGTAATATAAACTAGAGAAACCATCTACATCAGTTGTTTGCTTTCTGAAATGTGTGGAATCTTCCAGATGACACACCGATGCCCGCAGGCACAGAAGGGCAGAATAACCAGTCAGACCACATGAACAAACTCAGATTTTGAGAGTTTGAGCAAACACACACACACACGTGAGATTCCTTGAGCGCCTACACACACACACACATCTCAGACAAACGCAACAAGAGGTTAAACAAACAGAAACGACTGAGGGTTTAATGAGACAATTCCTCAACACTGTTAACACCTGCTTGAGTCAATAAAGACTGTGATAACTCCACTGATTCCGGACTATGCCCTGAACCTTATTCAACCTGCTGAATAAATAATTATGGTGATTACCACTTTCCCCTCACTGGCACAGAGCACCACGCTTACATTTAGACGTAACAGATGGCTAAAGGACTTTATCCAAGAGCCTGTAGAGAGATGAGCCACGATCGCGATCATGGATTTTCCTTGACACTTTAAAATAAAAGATTTGGATGTAGCATGTTAACCTGGAATGGAAACTTTACAGCCATGGTTTTCTGTAGTGTGTTTTAGGACATAAGCCACCAATAGAAGGTGACCAATTACCAGACCCACAGGGTCCATTACAGTTTCCATTAAAACCAATACAAGGCCCATTATAACCAGTAAAACCATTACAAATTTTGTGATGGTGTCTATTGTTTTTTTCTTTTTCAGCAAACCTTGAGTAACATTGACTGAAGTTCAGATTATAGCCATTTAATGTTCTTCATGGTACGCAATGTCTTCAAATAGTACTAGTCCTAGACAACATCCTATTGTTGACCTTTACTGAGATACCAGACTCAACATTCATTACTGATAATGTCGTGGCACACTGAACTGAAGCAGACAGTGTGTGATGGCGATAAAAGAGGATTAGAGAAGATTATGTTGGCGGTGAGCGCACAGATGGAGGAGAGACAGCAGTCCTTCATCCGGCTGTTAAATTGGCTCTTAGGAGCAACAGCTTACAAGAGTTCAGAAGATCCCATGACACGCGATAATACAATGTGTTTTGATGCATGTGGCCAGAGATCTTCACACACCTGTTACTGTACATATTTAAACGGCTGCTGACCGCTACACACTTAAGTCAAAAACAAATCAGGAAAAAAAAAAAGTTATACCTGTAGATGATGTTATATATATGTAAGGGATAATCAACAGCTAGCTGTGCATTAAACGATTTTATTGCACGACGTGGAGGCAAAGGATCACTCGTGACCCGACGCAAAGCAGACTGTGAATTAACTGAAACTGTGCATCGCTCTCAACAAACAATGAAGCTGTGAGTTTAGATACTACTTTACCTGCTCGTTGCTGAGAAATATAATGTATCTATTCATTACCGAAGTTATCTTATTAATAGAAATCATATGTGTGTTTGTGCATCAATTAAAGCAGCCAATCAGAATCAAGTACTCGTACAGATCATATATATATATATATATATATATATATATATATATATATATATATATATATATATATATATATATATATATATATATATATATATATATATATATATTATATATATATATATATATATATATATATATATATATATATATATATAATTAATGCTGTCAAATGATTAATCAGGATTTTTTTGTTTTGTTTACATATGTATGTGTACTCTGTATATTTATTATGCATATATATACATACAAATAGATACAGTAAATATTTTGAAAATATTTTCATGTATTTATGCATTTTATATTCATATAATTTATATTATATATAAATATATTTAATATATAAACATAACATGTTTTTTCGAAAATATATAGATGTGTGTGTATTTAGATATACATAAATATACACAGTACACACACATATATTATGTAAACTTTCGCAATTAATCGTTTGACAGCACTTATATAAATATATATATATGCTGGGTTAAATACAGCCCAGTGCTGTGTAAAATATGGACAAACCCAGAGACAGTTGGGTAAAATGTTTAACCCAGCCGCTGAGTCAAAACAACCCAATCTCTGTGTTTGTTCATATTTTACCCAGTGCTGGGTAGTATTTAACCCAGCATCTTTTAGAGTGTATATATATATATATATATATATATTCCAGTTTAATGTGCAGATATTCCAGTTTAATACACTTTAGACAGCTTATTCTCTGCATACTAAAATAGTCATTGTTTTTGCCATTCTGTTTGGTGACACTAAAATATTATACACTTCGGAATAAGAAAAGTTACTACAAATATAAATGTAATTTATAAAATATTTAACAATTTCGACGGTTTTTTTATTATTTAAATTAAACTAAATTAAATTTTTTAAAAAATATATATATTAAACTTTCTAAATAAATAAATAAATAACAGCCAACAACACCAAAAAAAAAAAAAAAAATTGATAGGTCTTTTTTTCTGTTTTGCATACTATGACTAGGAAAAATTGACAAAAATATATTTATATGTAAATGAACAACATTTTTCCAAAAAGGTCTACCAGTTTCAAATCAAATCAAACATTACACATATATAATAGTTCAGTGAAATGTCATGTAAACGAACCAAATGCTTGAGTTCTGAGCATCTGCATCAACAGATACGGTAAAGTCAACATGACACACTCAAGTTAAAAAGAACAAGTGCTCGTTATGTTTGACAACAAGTGTGCAGCTATTTCCTTTCACAAAACAAAACCCCACAAACATTCCCATCTGAATGCAGTTCATCGAGAGAGAGAGATTTTATGACCAGACGCCTCATCCACACCCAGATATGTTCGTCTATGACAGTAAAGCATTGCTCAGACAGCTATTACGGGCGTCTACTGATGAACACACCTCTTGCTTTAGTATGAAAAAATGCAAATTTGACATGCGTCACTGCTAATTATAAACTTTTCTATTACTAATCTATCAAACATTTGCAGCTTAAAAGCAATGCATAAATCAACAGAGCTCTGCGTTAATGACGTATTTTTGTAGACCAACCTGGAAGTTACCTAATAGGACTTTCCATTGGCTTTTGGATCCCTGCGAAAAATATTATTCTTATACATTTTGTTCAACACAATAATCTTCACAAATAAACTCAGCTTTTACATACATTTGGCAGAAGCTAACTGCAGGTTATTAATGAACTACGCCACGGTCACATGACTTCAACATCACCAACCTTAATGTTTGACAAGTCTTTCAGTCTTGTAGCTAAAAAACTATTCAAAGAAACCAACTGACTTAATCGGGGCGACGGAACCAGAAGTGCTAAAATGCAATCTCGTTTCTGGGTTTTGGCCTGCAGGAATGTCATCCCTGCAGCACTCCGTAGAAAAGGAAGCAAAAATATCTAAAGTCCAAGTCTAGATGCCGCCGTTTCTTTAAACACGGAACATCCAGTTTGCTTCTTTTCTAAAAAGTTTAATTCTCATCAAAGAAACTATATAATTGAGAACGGGAATCAGCTTCTATATAGTGTTCAGGACAATGGACAATGTGAACTACTGAGCTTAGCAAATCATTTACATCATATAAAAACCGTAACAAAATTCATACAGCAGTAGAATATGCTTACAGAAGTAAATATGGTTATCGTTCAGTTATTAACAAGAGTGACAACAGCATTTTATAAACCAACCGACAGCTTTAAAATTTTCAAGACTCCGAGCACATTTTCAGTAAATCTCGTCTGTTAATCATCAGTTCTCATTAGAAATAGATTATGCAGGTTGCTTTGTCACTGCAAACAGTTATCATGAAAAATGTAATTATGCATGTACTTCAGTGAAACGATAAAAACTATACAAGTACGATGTGGTTAACGTAAAGCTTGATATTTGATACCAGAAGCTTGCGTGTTCTTATCTCGAAAGTGAATATTAAGCTGTCAAACCTGCAAATTATCTGTCAGATTGACACCCAAGACCCAAATTCAAAAACACCCCTGGCTATTTTATTTTTTTTTTTTTCTGGAGAAAGACAAACATAAATGGAGATGAATGGCAAAATTTAAAAAAAAAAAAAAATTTAATCATGGATGTATATATATATAGTAACCCACTATTTTGCAGAGGGGTGTCAAAATGACAATTTTCACATGAGACTACATAAATAAATGACTTCAGAAAGACGGCAGCATCAATATGTTATTTTAACACAAATATTGATAGGTCTATTAATAAAATCTGTTAACTTTAGCCACCTTTGTTGCATTATATGCCAACGGTGACAGTTCAAGAAATGAGGAAAAAGCACTTTACGTTTTTTTGTTTCCATGTCAATCAATCAATCTCTGTGCAAAAGTGATGAAGGCTGCAATCTTTCTAAAGTAATTTTACACCCCTGTGAATAACGCAGCAAATATTCCTCACTGACATTTAATATTTTGGCTTTCTTCTTCATTTATGTATTTCTTTCACTGGTTGAGTAAACACTGAATGATCTGATGAGGGTGTGTGTGTATGACGTCTCCAAACATGATTAATTTAACCCCGCGGAGTAATTCAGAAACTATGTCACTCCTTGTAGTGTTCAAGAAAGCTCAATCTGCTCCGTTCGCTTTAACCATCTTACCGACAGTTTGTTGTCATAGAAGAAGGCATCGAGCAGTTTGACGATGTACTGATGGTTGCAGGACGCTAAGATGTCGATCTCCACCATGTAGTCCTCCAGCTCCTCTTCACTTTTGGTTTCGATGACTTTGGCTGCAGCGAGTGCACCGGTTTCTTTATTCTGGGCCTGAAAAACAAAGCAGCTTCACATCAAAACAAAGTCAGAGTGATTCTCATGATCACATCCTGCTGATATTCCTGTTTCATGCTCGTCCCTTCGGTGCGGTTCTTTCACCAGGCCTCTGGGATCCCGCTTTAGTTCTCTATTAGAGCTCAAATAATGGGCATCACTGCTGTTTTACTGCACACGCTGGGTAAAGGTTTGAGGGGTGTTTAAACGGAAAGAACTGGGAAAAAAATAGGAAAGCCAGTTTATATTTTGATGCAAGATGAAGATTTTTTTTTTTTTTTTTAATAACATGCATCAATGAATCAATGCAAGTAAGAGTGTTAAAGATAAAATAATAAAAATGTGCTTTAAAATAATGTGTCAAGTTCTTATGGTTGTACTTTTCTAAGATTCCATGTTTTATATGCATTTTATCTGTATTCTTCTATTTTGTTTTGGTTTAATGTTTCTGAAAAACATTTATTCTGAATGTTTCAGTTTAATGAATCTTAAAAAGAGATGTAACCAGCAGCAATTAAAAAGTAATCACATATTTTTTATTTTTTCTTTCTTTCTTGAATAAATGTGCATGTGGGTGCACACATCTATAATAATAATAATAATAGTAAAAAAAGGTCTCAAGGTAATTTTTTTTGCAAATATATACATTTTTTTATATATTATTTCATAGTTATTAATTACAAATATTTTTTTACAACTATTATAGTTATTCATTTTTTGAGGAGTCAAACCACAATATTTTAAAACATGAAAAAACCTTGCTTTGTCATAATTATTATTATTATTTATTTTTTTTTTTTGCATTTTTGTCACACCAAAGACCTAAAGACCTTTTGATTCAATTTTTCAAATACTGATTAGCAGCGAAGCAATTTTGTTAACTTTTTCCATATATATTTCTTTTTTTTTTTTTACACTGACAATTCAGCCCAACCACCTCCTCCCCGCAACCCATATTTTCAGATTTTTTTAATGCATTTCCAATGTAAACTATATATAGTCTTCACGCGTGAGATTTGAGAAACATGTTGTGTTAGTATGCAGTGTTAATCGAGGTGGAGTCGTCACTGTGGTTAGATTTTTGTAGAGGAAACTGTGTTGCCAAACCACTCAAAAACAAGACTTCTGTCTTCAGATTTTTTCATTTAAGATTTTTTAATATAAACTTAAAGCAGACATGATTTGGCTCAACTAACAGACAGTAAGACATGTATACGTTTAACTGTGATAAAATGTAACACAGAAGAGAATGAAAGTAGGACTAATTTAGTTTTATACAAAATAGGGGGAAACGATTAAAAAACAATGTTAGTGTATTGTCAGTGGTTGCATGACATTGCTATGCAGTTGCTTGGGTGTTTGTGTGGTTGCTAGGGTCATGCGGAGTAGTCAAACTGTGCAAATGAGTCACACACTGATGTGATGCTTGACCTAGTAAACACGACTAACTTACTTCTGTCTTAACCTCATTCAATGAAACAACGGGAAAAGAAACTCCACACCCTCTGAATATGAAGAAGCACATCAGAAGACCTCTGCACAGATGCTTCTTATAAACCAACATCTTCCTTTTCATGATTTAGAGGTGTGCGATAATTATTATCTATGGTAATATCGTAGCTGTTGTTTTTTTAATGATTGGTGTGATGTTATTGTGTATTTTTTTTCTAAAAAAAAAAAGAGAGAATATGAGTTTTGTGTGTGTTGTGAAATATTTTAGTTTTGTTTTTGTGTTTCTATAACAAAAATTATAAAATCAAAAAATATCTCTGTATGGATTTAGTTTTTTATATTTATAAGATATGATACAGTTTAAAATGTCACACGAGCAAAAGTGCTGTTTTCCTGAATATCAGCATGTGAGCGCAATCGCAAATGTTGTATTGATTTTATACAATTCGACGAACAAAAAGTTAATGTTGAGTGAGTTACATTTTAGACACAGTACTGTCTGTTATTTTTTTCTTCTTGGCTAATGAAAATGGTTCCAAACAAAGGCGTAGCAGAACATCTGGGCATCTCAGAGCAACACAGCGGTGAATGATCTGCTTTTAAACAAATCATTGGAGTCAATGATTCAATGATCCATAGACAGTCACTTGCTTCGTTTCTAAATGAATCAGTTGGTTTGAATGAATGATTCAATGAATCACTCATTAAGACAGGGATTTGCCGGCAGGTTTTAATGTCATATTTATTTATCCATGGAAGACCTAAACCAGGCAAAGTATCAGCAAAACACAAAAAAATGTTGTTTAATTATCATTATCAAAAAAAACTGATTTGTCAATATCGTTAAGATGCATAATGCAATTTGGACAGGATTTTTTTTTTTTTTTTAATTAGGTCAGTAAAGACTTGTGTATGTATATATATATATATATATATATATATATATAAGTTTTCTGGCTGTTCTCTGATCGTCTTTCATTGGTTGGACAAACAGACGGGAGAGAGACTGAAGATCTGAACGTCACTAGGGTTTGTACAGTACAGCTGACGTACATCAAAAACACTCCTAGCCTCATAGAAGCATAACCATAAATAAAGCCTGAAATCCACTTAAATTTCCACTGAGAGGATAACAGCACCTGCTCAAGGGGATCGAGCAGAAGTCAAAGCTTTACACCTGAGCTAGATATCCTCCAGGGCCATCTTAAACCCTCAATTACAGCAGGATCGTGTACTTTCAACCCAGTGTAATGGCTATTTCATTACATCCATAAAAAGAATACACCTCTGTTTACATCTGGTACCAGCACACCTTCAGGAAAGCAGCTATCTTTCAGCAGATAATGTTACTTTTATTGGGTTTCTTCCATTTTATTATTCCAAAAGCCGGTTTTATTAGCAGGTAGGGCTTACACAAGTCAACTAGTCATCAGATTGTGTCAGAATTACCATAATTATGAAATCATAACTCAGAGTTTCTATTCTGAGCTATTCTTAGAAACTATGTATTGTTATGCCAACACTCATAATAATGGATCCTTGTGTGGCTTTATGAATGATGACAGCAAAACAAGTCATAACTCCGAGTCCTTTTGCAAAACTTTAAATAACGAAAAGATCAATTGACTACAAAAAAATTAAACGGTGAAACAAATCAATATGTTGAGTTTACTACATAACTACCTTTAACGTTTGAAGTATATGTATAACATTTTCACTCAGTAATTGCTACTAAATTAGAGCTAAAAAAGCTCTAAATCAAGTAAATAGATGCTGTTGGATGAGTTTAAAGTTATTAAGTGTGTCTCAAACAACATTAGCTTTAAACAAAAGTTAAGCCTTGGACTCATTGTTATTAACATGAGTTTATGATGATGAATAGGGCCACTTTGATAAAACTGAATGACCAAACGAAACCGATTGTCAAGAATTGCATGACAAAATACTTGATTATCTCTCGGTCTTAAAGTTCAATCAGTGGCTTAATTGGTTTCGATGAATCGGGTGGCAATTGCAAAGCTACAAATAATGATGGACTGAAACAATGAGGCCTAAACCAGATCCTTACACTGTGGATGATGATGCAGTTCATCTAATATGCAGAATGTGTTCATCTCCACCCACAGGAAGACGCTCTTATCTTTCTGAAGCCGGCAGCACTGAACGCTGTTTATTAGCAAACTTCACAAGCACTACATGATCGTCGTCACACACTGCAGCCATGTGCTTTCAAGTGTTCTCCATCAATAATTAACAATCAAAGAGTTTCCCAGCATTAACTAACGAGAGGACAAAATACCATCAGAGAGACAATCCTACTGAACCGCAACCAGCTCCACGAGAATTCAATTCAGTGACTTTATACATTTGGAAAATACTTGGGGTGGAAATATTGAATTAAATTCCATTATTTTGGCGCAATTCATTTATAACGTTCAAATTAGGGTGGAAATATTTACAAATATCTGAATTCCTTAATAAATGGTGTGGGCCATGATTTGACTGAATTCAATTCAGTTATGTTGTTGCAATTCATCAAAAATGATTTATGTATTGATTACACGGTTTAATGTGTGTCAGTTAAACAGCAAAGACATATGTAGAATTTCTGTTATAGTAGTAATAAACTGAATGGGTTTTAAATACACAGTATACACGGTTTACACATTTATCATCAATCCCATACACTCAAAACTAACTGAATATTGTTTGTTGCAAAGCCAGACATATATTAGCCATGCTTGAATAAGTTTCATTATTTTCCACAATGAACAGATTATACGCAATCTGAACATATGCATTTTGAATATGACTGTTTACATAAAATCAAACAGATGCCTTAAGTTTTTAAGTGCAGAAATCTGACCGGTTTCATTTATGTACTGTATGACTTGCCTCGCATTAAGTTTATTCGTTTGTTTATCTTAATAGTGTGAAATTCAAATAGATATGCGATTTAAATATATAAATGTTAAATAAAAAACTAAAATAAATTAATTGAATTGGGTCGAATCATGGCCAGATTTCACATGGGATTCACTTATTTGCAAATATTTTCACCCCAATTTGAACTTTATAAATAGGCCTAAATATTTTTTGTGTATTTTTAGAAGACATCAAGACACAAATCAAATGCAATCAATTTTCAAACGGAGTAAAAAGGCCACCAATTATATCTTGCAATCACTTCTTTTGGAATTATTTTGTGGCAGAGCAAAAATGTGACCCTGCAGCACAAAAGCAGTCTTAAGTCTCTGGGGTATATTTGTAGCAATAGCCAAAAATACATTGTATGGGTAAAAATTATAGATTTTTCTTTCATGCCAAAAATCATTAGGATATTAAGTAAAGATCATGTTCCATGAAGATATTTTGTAAGTTTCCTACTGTAAATATATCAAAACTTAATTTTTGATTAGTAATATGCATTGCTAAGAACTTCATTTGGACAACTTTAAAGATGATTTTCTCAATATTTAGATTTTTTTTGCACCCTCAGATTCCAGATTTTCAAATAGTTGTATCTCAGACAAATATTGTCCTCCTAACAAACCACACATCAATGGAAAGATTATTTATTCAGCTTTCAGATGATGTATGCATCTCAGTTTCAAATTAATTGACCATTATGATTTAATTAAAAACAAAATATCTAGTCATATTGTGTCTGAAATGGGAGTTACTCGATATGAACTTTTTGTTTATGGTAATACATGCTTCCATAAACGAGTAGAACGAGAATACGCAGAATTCTTGGATCCAATTTGAGCTTCCGGGTGCTTTTGAAGCTACACTGCATATAGCACATATTCTAATCAAACTATGAGCAAGAGATGAGAAACACCAATATTTCTGGCTTAAAATGTTAATGTTTAAACACTATTTTGATGTAATGTGTGGTTATGAATAATTATGTCCGAAATATTTTTTTTATGATTATTACTTACATTGATTAGCCCTAGAAAACCTACTTTTTTTTAATGCATTGTCATTTAGTTTGCTCTTTTATTAGAGTAATGAGGAAGTATTACACATGGCCAAAACTGAAAATATGTGTAAAAACAGAATCCCAGGATGTTGTTTCACGGAGCGACGTGTATCAACATGTTCAGGCAAGAGATCAACAGTACAAGGTGACAATCTGATCTGCACTTTGAGATCCCGATCATGATTAATCTTTACCTACCGAACAGTCAGAGAAAGCTTGTGTGTTATTACACTTACATGATCAGCGCCAAGATACTGTGCTCTTCTGAGCATTTTCACTTTTTAACAAGTTCTTGAGTTTCTAGTCTGATCACTTTAAAGGAATAAAAATATAAACTTAAAGAAAATGAAGGCTATTTTAGGATTATTTAATATTATTTTGATGCACCACTCCCCAAAAATGCTCACACTGTAATGTACACTGTTTGTAATTGAACACAAAGCAGCTCAAATACATAAATCAAGAGCACTGCAACACAAAAGATCAATGAACTTTTGTTTTGTGAACTGAAAAAAGTGTGTATCAATATTATTATTATTATTATTATTATTATATTGAGTATCAAATATATTATGTTTTCAGCATTAAATTTGTATTTACATTTTAAAAGTGTTTGTGCAAATGTATTTAGAAATTATGGTAATATTTAAGATTAAAAAAATAAACTTTAAAGTTTAAAAATAAACTTGAGAGAGAGAGAGAGAGAAATGAGAGTTGCTTACTACTTCAGAGAATTTCAAACAAAAGAAAAACGTGTTGATTACAATAATGAGGATGCTCAGAGATGCATGCTAAAATGATATATTTACAAACTTTATGGTCTCAAAAATAGGCTTTTTGTGTATTTATTTTTCATTTTGGAGGAGGGATGACCAGGGCGTGTTGTCATGAGATCTGACCCATTACAGTATTTAACCCGCTGGATGTCACAGGCTTTTAAAACACCCCACAGTTCACAACACCCTATTGGGGACAAAAGGCAAATTCAGCATTTCCTACAGCAGGGTTCCTCTCCGCCTACCGAAACTGCAGCACATTCCAGCATCTTCCTACAGTGACTCTGAGGGCCCCTGAGGGCCCCGGGCTGAACACATGTGACCTGTCAGGATATCTCAGTGCCATTAACCGCAGTCACACCAATCGTAGTATATTTAAACAGTTAGTCAGGATGATTTCCTGAAGGGTAGCAACACCCCGGGGGGTGCATTACTTCATGTCACATCAATGCGTATCATGTTAGTACAAGAAATACTGAGCGCATTCATTTAGTCAAGTGTGCACACGTGTTATCGCTTGATCGGCTCATATGTTGTTTTATATAACTTAAATATATACACTCTTTTATAAATGTAAATCAGTTCTAAGACAGGAAACAAAATTATAATTTATTTTGTGTCGTATGTGTGTTTTAGATTAACACGTGTGTGTCAGTAAGAAGACATTTCATTTTATTTGGAAAAATTATATGTTTTTGTTATGAATTCTAACTGTCATAACTAAACATGTGGCCAATTCCTAAAACTTTTTAAAACCCTACTACGCTCAAGGCTTGGCTTATGAATATTAATTACGCAAACACCAAGCGGGCCTCACTGATTGGCTGGAACACCGCTGCTGGTAAGCGGCAGCGAATCTGGTAGAGGCTTGGCTTATGAATATTAATTACGTTCATTACTATAGACTGCGACGTCAACATGAATTAAAATTAATATTCATGACCGAATCCTTTGCCATGGTTGAAGTCGTTTCGTTTCGCTGCCTGTCCCAACAGGTTTATTAAGATCAGAACTCACCTTATAAACTTTTCCAAAGGCGCCATCGCCCAGTTCCCCGATGATTTCCCAAATATCGTTAGGATTTACATCCCGATGAACGTGCTCGTATTGTTTGGTTTTCTTCTTCACTTCAATTGTAGGAAGTCGGAGGATCTTGCTGAATTTTGCAAAAGCCATTTTAAATAATAGAGACAGCAGGCACAAATGCTAAAAATACTGATGATGTTGTCAATGAATAAGTTCACTTAAAAATAATAATAATAATTTAAATAAAAGCGTGTGAGTTGAAAACTGTCCAACGCTGTACGGAAGTAGACACCTTCATCATTTAAAGAAATAAAATCACATCAAACTGTGACAGACGTATTCCCCTCCATCCACGAGCACGCGTCCGCTTTCAGAGGCGACTGAAGCTCTCTCATGTTCACCTGTTCACGCGCTGCTGCGGCCAGAGACACGGAGCCACGCCCACTGCACGCCGTGCACACACTGGGATTTGTAGTTTTTAAAGCCTACACTCGCGTCATAACTAAACGAACCGCAAGCGATTATAACAAACCATCTTACTGAATTTTAATGAATCTTAATGGTTGTATTTAAAAATATACATTGTATTAATCTAGTCGAGACGCACAGAAAAAGTTTAAAAGATTTAACAAAAAAAAAACTGATGAACACAACCCCCATCTAGTGGTAATATGTGGTACATTTATTTATTAGAGAACGGATCACTAAACATTAAAAAAGTTAGTAAGTGAAATATTTGACATGCCTGTGAAAAATACACATGTGGGTCACAAAGGTATTCAAAAATGCAATAAATTGCAATTCATAAATACATATATTCTATCATAACATTATATCATAATTTTTTCAATTTCTATTTTTAGATTAAGATAGCTAAGATTTGAAAAATTCTGTACATTGACTCAAAGTCCATTTGGCTTAACCAACCAGCATGCAGGAGACTATCAAGTGATAAATATAACTGAAATCATTAAGGAAAAAAAATGAAATCATGATTATGGCTAACATATGAGGAGTAATGGGCTCTTTATGATCCTCGTCCAATCGTTCTCTAAACTCTGAAGTGATTTCGGGCTCTCCATCCTCTTTACTGTAAAGCGTCACAGTTATCACGAATAAAAACCAAGTCCTGAAACACACAAACAGCCCTTTAATGAAACAGGCACCCAATTAAAGCACACACAAGCAAACTTTTAAACAGACAGACATTTAACATTTTTAAAAATACAATTACATGCAAAAAATAAAATAAAACGCTGGACCTACCCCATGACACTTCTGTGACATGATGATATAGAGTTGTCTGATCACAGCCTCCAGATTCTGCACTTTTCTGGTGTACGCACATCTCCGTTCTCTCAGATCGCTCAGCAGAGACAGATACGAGATCATAGTGGACATCACACAAGCGTTCTGTCACAGAAAATATGAACGACAATCCCAGGCAATTAACATCTTTTTAGCAGACAAATAATGAGGTGACCGGAATGTACTCAACTGTCATTCAATCAGTGCCACAATGCAAAATAAATAAATAGTTGATCCTAAAAGTATGCATTACCTCTTAGCCTAAAATTTGAATGTCAGCATTACTTTCCACTGCGAGCAAGCTTTGTCTCTCATATAATACTGAATGCATGAGTGACAGGTAGCTACTCACGTGAATGTCGATGTAGAGGTCGGGCAGGTGCGCTGTGCATCTGTACTGCAACATAAAACACATCACAGTAATGACATCAGTGTTTTGCTGTTGTGCTCACCTCAGCTCAGTGTGTTGGACTTACAGTGTCGTGGTCAGTTTTGATTTGGGCTGCTGTCTGGGTGATCTCCCTCCCCATGGTCAGCACTTTGGAGTAACAGGTGGGTGGGATGGGGTACGGCTGAGCCCAGAGCTCCGTCACCGTCAGCCCGAGCAGCAGAAGCAGTGTGGGAGCGAGCATGCTGTCTGCTGTCTGTCAAGAGCACTGCTGCATTTATACACCACCGCACACTCAAACATCTTGTGCTCATTACAGGAAACGACATGATTTATCAATCAGTTAGACTGGAATTCACCTCACATTCTTCTCAGCCAAGCGTTTTCTGAAAATGCACAACATGCAAAACAACATGACGACTGTTAACAATGAAATAAACATGAATCATTTCAATATTTAACACCTTGGGTTCATATATAAATACACACACATACAGTATATATTTAAAAAATATTTACAGGTATATATTTAAAGTAATATATAAAAACACATGTACTATGTAAACAAAAACTTTTATTTTGCATGCGTTTAATTGCGATTAATCTTTTGACAGCACTAATATACATACAGGCATAGAAGTTTAATTAATCAATCAGTCAGTCAATCAATCAATCAATCAATCAATCAATCAGTCAGTCAGTCAGTCAATCAATCACAGAATTCTTCTCTGTTGCATATTTGTAAAGCACAGAGAGAGTGAAAAGTGTATTCTACAGGAGTTTAATTTCTACTGGGCCAAAAGTCTCCATAATTGCAGAAACACTCATCCCACAGAATACTGGTCTGGGAAAGAAAGAGAGAAAGAGAGAGAGAGAGAGAGAGAGAGAAGAGAAGAGAAAGAGAAAGAAGAAAAAGAAAGAAAGAAAGAAAGAAAGAAAGAAAGAAAGAAAGAAAGAAAGAAAGAAAGAAAGAAAGAAAGAAAGAAAGTTTAATAACTTTAAGTAAATTTAAGTACACAGCATACTTTAAAAAAAGTTTTATATATTAATAAATAAATAAAAAATGTGAACTGAATGTAATGTTTTCAGACACTTCAATGCATATTATTTACAATTAAATGAAAATATATATTTATGTATGTTTATATTTATATTAAATGCAATTATAGATACTTTAGAGGGGTTTGTTTGAGTAGAACTTATATTTAATTTTATAATTCTGTTGTTTCTGAAATATGATTGATGTATATTGTACTTCTGGATGTGCTGAGAAGCATTTATGGTAATATGTATATAGATAGATAGATAGATAGATAGATAGATAGATAGATAGATAGATAGATAGATAGATAGATAGATAGATAGATAGATAGATAGATAGATAGATAGATAGATAGATAGATAGATAGAAACTTGAAATATTAAAAATCTAAAATACACTTTAGTACATTAAAATACTGTATATTAACTTTAAATGTAATATCAAATAATGCAGTTCAAATTATAATCAAGTACTTTGCATGTGCTTTAGTCAACACATCAGCATAAGTGTACTTAGAAGTAAAACTAAGGTAAAACTTCTAAATTGACATTATTACAAAGTGCACTTCTAAAAGTGTACTTAAGTGTGTTAGGACACATGTAAGAGTCGTGAAAGTAGTTTATTTATTTGTAAATACACTTTTAAGATTTGAAGTACAGATTCAGTAGAATGAAGCATTCTTCTTTTTCACAAGGGTTTTTATCCTAAAAACAAGGATAAAGTTCATTCAGGAGCCATCGAGGGTTTGTGCATGTGAAACAAACTTATGAACTGTATAAATGTCACATATCTGCGGTCTTTATGATGCATTTCATGAGACTCATCACATACGATGAATACAGGCTTGAGAGAATAAGAGCCAATGATGTCCTGGACAGAAGTATGGACAGACTTGTAAAGAAATGTTCTTCAAGACAAACAATGCTGACAAAGCCTTTTTCAGATTTTAAAAATCCTTTAAGTTTGAAGGTTATATAGCAATACATCTAAATATTATCGAAATGCCAAATCTAATAATTCTGGCTTATAATCTCCAGTGAAACAAACAACGTTTACAAACTGTAAATGAATACAGCATGTGTGTATTAAATAATTGTGAAACTAAATAAAAGGTGAATGAAGTCGTGTGTCGCTAGATGGCAGCACAATGTCTGCAGCAGCTTTATTAACATCCTCTCCTGCTGAATAAACCACACTTCTGACCTCTCTTTTAACAAAGACACCAGTGAGAGATCAAACGTGTTGTATATGTGATCAGGGAGAGGTGACTGGTGTGTTTGTAAATGCCAGTTAAGCGATAAAAGAGCTGTGTGTGCTTCAGGCACCTAATCTTGTGAAGCACTCAGCTGTGCCAAGAGTCTAATGGTGATTTGGCTGCATTTTGTGAGGTCCTATTGCTGCCTAAACAGGATTTCACTTTGGAGACTGATGACCCAGAGCAAATTCATTACTGCCTCATATGTCTAAAAAAATAAAGCATGCTAAGCAAATATCTGCAAAAATATCCATGACCTTGTCCTTTACTTACACAAGTTTGGTCTACAATGAATGATGTGGTTCTATTCTATTCTATTCTATTCTATTCTATTCTATTCTATTCTATTCTATTGCACAATTACTGTATAATTATATTTAACGCACGCTTTGGGTTGACTGTCTATCTATCTATCTATCTATCTATCTATCTATCTATCTATCTATCTATCTATCTATTGATGGAAAAATTAGCATATTTTGATCATAAAGTCAATTTCAGAAAGAAAAACACTGAATTAAAAGGGAAATTTTGAAGTAGAAAAATCATATTTATATATGATTCATATATATATGAAAAATAACGCGACTAAAATATTGCACTAGCCCCGCCCCCTGACCTTTACGTCATCTTACATTACACAAATATGATGCAGGCCTGGCAACAACTCAATAAATGCGGTTATGCCCTAAAATTTCAAGATATTGGGGCAAAAATGCCCCTGTATGTGTTTTTGTCTCATATGATAAGGGTTATCACACGAGCAGCGAGAGCAGTATTTACACAAGTGCTGATTTTTTCCCGAATATCACTAGTTTAAATGTGATTTTACTATACATCAGTTAAATAATAATAATAATAATAATAATAATAATAATAATAATAATAATAATAATAATAATATTGTGTTATGTTTTAAACACAATATTGTCGGTTTTGCTCAATTTTGCAGAGAAAATATTACCTTTAAGCCACTGCAGAACTGCGGTGTTCAGTTTCTGAATGAATCCTCGTTTTGAACGAATCCAATGATTCAACAGCCGATTCATAAAGTGAACCGTTTACTTCATTCCTGAATGAATCAGCCGTTTGAACGAATGAGTGAATGAATGACTCATAAATACATTTACCGTCACCTGCTGTCAGCTTTAGTTTCTTATTCTTATCTCTAATTTATCTTCTGTGGGTAATTTCACAGTCAAATTAGAAATTAATTAATCGACACATCATGTCATTAATTAGATTACAAAATTTGACAGCATTTTTTTGGTTACACGACATTGATGAAAGTGTTTGTTTTCTTTTTTTATGTTTATAATCCATTATAAACATGTACATTATATATACATTGTAAATTATGTCACTGTTTAAAATGCAAAAAAATAAAAAAAATAATTAAAAAAATGAATAAATTAATAAAAGCCTCTGGGGAGACCAGCTCACTAACATTGCGTACAAACAGTAACTAGCCAACTTGAATCACATTATGCATGAATAAATGAACATCCCCAGCAGTGGGACACTTTCCCCATCATCATCATCATCATCATCACCACACGCGATGCACATCAGATCTGTACCAGACGCATAGCGCTGCTCTTATTCAACAGTTGAGGACGTGAGCTGTAGACGTGTGTGTTCTGCATCAGTGTGTCACTGACTCCGGCTCTGAAGGATCCTCTCACAGCACTGCGGCGAGTGGAAAACTTGTGTGGGATAGTCTCACCTTTACACTGCAGTCTCGCCTGTCCCCGTCGCGTTAGAGATCG